>NC_061776.1:3766087-3794117 GCF_022458985.1 Mugil cephalus
TGACACTATTATTAACAGACATAAGTTACTATGAGTAATTAAAAGGTGCAATGAACTAAGTCCTGAGTCTGGCATCTTTACCCCATATGTACAATGTTAATATCATGGGTGTTATTTGTCAGCTTTAGGTAAATTAGTGCAAATGAGGTGTTGTGGATATAAGACTATTATAAACAAATATGAGGCACAATGAAATGAGAGCCTGGACAGTAAAGACAAAAGAAATGCATTTAGTTCACTTTATTTTCATTTAAACCAACACACATTATCAGAATGATTATCAACGCTCTGAGCACATTACACAAACACATGAAACAGACCACAAAAGTGGCACGGCGTGGTCCTAGAGATGTGTCTCTTAAAAGTGCCTTTGGGTTGGTGAGGTGATTCAGGGTCAGAGGTCAGGAGATGGTTTGACAGCAACTACAAGAAGAACAGAGGCAAATCTTTAGTGCTCTAGCTGGGTTTGTTTTTATGCAGAAAGGTTTGATTGAAAACACATAAACAGATCACGTTTTTTTTGTTAAAGCAGCCTAATGAGACATTGTGTTACCGCATATCATGCAGGCAGCGCAGATTACCCGTAGGTGGCTTAAGCTAGCTACACGAAAGTTACCAGACACAGCTAGTTTTAACTCACAAATTAGATCGTTTTCTTATTCTTGCGTTTAATGACTGAAACCATTCGAAATCATTGCTTTAATATGTAAACGATGTGCTTCATATAAGCAAAGTAAGACATTAGCTCACAAAACACTAGCAGGACAGAGAGACGACCTACCTGACCTGGAGAGGACTCAGTGGAGAAAGGAAAGAAAAGCCGCTTTACGACTAGTACATACAGTCAATGCTTTACGACAGTGGGAGGAGCTGGGGACAGAGGTGGGTGGGTGGGGTCAGAGGTCAGGGGTCATGGACTAAGGAATGACATTTCTACAATAATAATAATATTAATAAAACGGCATTCAATAAAGGCGGACATTTCTAGCGATCCTGTATAAGAGACCGATATAACAAATAACCATTAATTTTTTTTTGAATCTCAAAGTGCCGAATCCTGCAGCAAAAAATGACAGTTTCACATCCACAGTGACACCGGGGTTGGCATTTAATCGCTTCTTTAACTTATATCTGTTAATAATAGTGTCATATTCTGTCACTTTACTTAGCGCTGACAAATAGCACTTATGATATTGCATAGCTGTTTATAACAGTGTGCTGTAGAGAGATGTATACATTATTATAACTTTATTACATATACTTATAACTACAGATATAAAGCACTATAGGCAAAGTCAAAACTCATTATGCTCACTAACACATTTAGCAAAGCAAAGTAGTTATGATGCATCATAAAACTAACAAGTGACTAGGCAGATGTTGACATATTTATAATGCACTATTCAGATTAAAATTATAATCATATCATAACCAGTTGTCATAATGCATCATGAAGTTGGTGATGACGACTTGTGAATATGTATAGATGGTAATAATGACCAATATAATGCTTTATAGACACCTTATAAAACATTATGAGTGCATTCATAGGGCATTATAAATACAACCTACATAGAAAGTGTTACCGATTTTTCTAAGTGAGAATTCTCGTCAGTAACAACGTCTAGAAATTTAGTTTCCTGTAATTCTTTCCAGAATGTTGTTGGAAATGTGAACCTTAGGAAGAGTGTTCACAGCTGGTTGATTTCTAGGTGTAAATATCATGTCTGAACTTTTCTGAATATTAATGATAATTTGTTTTTGTCTTGAACCAGGTTTCAACTTTACACAATTCTTTGTTCATTTCTGACACAAATCTTTGTCCATTTTTACAACCTACTGAAATCATCTGCAAACAAGATGAGAAATGGTTTTTTGATGATGTCAGGTATAAATCATTTACATGTATAAGAAATAAAAGCATCTCCAAACTCCTTGAGGAACACCACAAGAAATTCATCTGTAGTCTGAGGAGTTATGTTCAAAGATACAAGCTGCTTTCTTGATGACAAATAACTTTGAGCCATAACAGATTAGTGTCACTTAAACCATAAAGACAAAGCTTCTGTAATAATATATCATGATTAACAGTATCAGATGCCTTTGATAGATCAACAAACACTCCCAGTGTGATTTCCTTATTGTCTGTGGCTTTGATGTTATCAGTGAGTTGGGTTAGGACTATTAAAGAGGAAAGTTTCTCTCTGAACTCATACTGGTGATCATAAAATATATTATTTTCATTCAAATATTTAGCCAAGCGGTTGTAAAGTAGTTTTTCTAAATCTTTGGAGAAACATGGTGAAACAGATGTTGGTCTATAATTAGAAAGTAAAGAGGGATCGTCTGCTTTAAAAAGCTGAATGACTTGGACCCATTTAAACTGTTTCAAGTGACAGATTTATGATATGAAGTAGTGGTTTAGAGATACATGGAAGACTTATTTGAAGTTTGGAGGATTTCAGATCATCGTGGTCTGGTGCAGATAATTTCATTTTGTTAACAATATTAATAAGGTCAGACTCAGGGATGGGACCAAATACAAAAGAGTGAGAGAGACTCACAATCCAGAGACAGACAGAGGAGTCTGTGGTATCTTCTCTGAGAGAGAAGGACCAATATTCACACAAAAGTTCTTAAAGTCATTTCATATTTCAAAGGGATCAGAAGTTGTTTCTTAAGCTCCTTTGAATTCAATTTGTGCAGGGATATCAGTTTTTAGTTAATTAGTTCATTGATAATCTTCCATGTATTTTTCATATTATTCTGACAATCAGAGAATTTAGTCTCATAGAATTTTCCAGGCCACTAGTTAGCCAGATTTGCTTAGGTTGGTTGGTTTAGTTTCTTTCTTTGAAGTGGAAAAGCCTCATCAAACATCATGAAGTATTTGTCATGGAAGGTAATTGTTTGCAGTTTGAGTGTCATTTTCAACTTCTACATCAGACCAAGAAGCAGTAGATGATCTGTCAATCAATTCACTCATGTTGCTTTTATTAAAATTACAGAGGAAAACCTCATTAATAGAAGAAATTAGCTTTGATAAAACACAGGGCGATGATCAGTTAAGACACAGAAAAGAATACCAGGTATCCCCACCACATAATAACAATTATAAAAATATTGTTGATCAGAGTTTCATTTAAAGCAGTAATTCTTGTTGCCCTTGTTATGAGGAGGAAGAAAGATGAAGCATTAAGATAAACTGAGATTAATATTATTATCACTTATTATATATCAGGTCTTTATACATTTATAATCTTTCTGAGAATGAAATAGAAACAGTCAATGAAATAGTTGATGTTAGAATTTGAAGGTCTATAAATACAACCAACCATAATGTTCTTGTTGGACAAAGGCTCAAAAAAGTCTAAACATGTTCCATAGAAGCTGGGACAGGGTCAACAAAAGACTGAGAAGCTGAGGAATGGAAAGATGAACAGGTTGGAAACATATAAGAACAATGATTCATCATCTACAGAACATGATATCATCAAAAGATTCAGAGAATCTGGAGAAATCTCTGCACGTAAGCAGCAAGACTGAAAAGCAACAATGAAGTCCTGTGACCTTTGACCCCTCAGGCTGCCCTGCATTCAAACACATCATTGTGTAAAGGATGTTACCAGGAGGCTCAGGAACACTTCAGAAACCATGGTCAGTTAACACAGTTCATCTCTACATCTACAAGTTAAAGACAACACCACAGCAGAAACACCAGCAGCTTCTCTGAGATGGACCCACACAAAGAGGAAAAGTGCTGAGGTCTGATGTGTCCACATTTCAAACTGTTTCTGGAAATCAAAGACGTTGTGTCCTCTGGGCTGAAGAGGAAAAGGACCATCCAGATTATTATCAGTGTAAAGTTCAAGAGCCATAAACTGTGATGTTTGAGAGGGTGTGATGTCCATGCATGGAGGGATGTTAGTGCTGTCCAACGTTTTCTTCAGGGACGTCCCAGCTTATTTGTCCACACACACATGTGCATCGTTCCAACATTGTGGCAATAAGACAATGGAGCCCAGACTGTTGAGAAAACTGAAGTTCATCAGCAAGAATGAGAAAGAATTGACCCACAGAGCTTCAGTGGTGAATGTGACCCTGTCCAGCTTCTATGGAACATGTTGCAGGAATCAAATTCAAAATGTTGAATATTTACACTAAAACAATCAAGTTTATCAGTTGGTTCATTAAATATCTTTGTAGTTTATTCAGATGAATGTAGGTTGAAAATTATTCCTGAATCATTGTCTTCAGTTTTCATTTATATTCTATGAAGCTTCATTAGAACAGAGGTTTGTGAAACTCAAACATCAGAGGAACACATACGTGTGACTTCAGCTCTACCTTCAATAACATAGTCCCATCCAAACTCATCATGAAGCTCATGGACCTATACATCAGCTCCTCCCTGTGTAGATGGATCCTTCCTGATGAACAAACCACAGATGGAGCAGATCTGCAACTCCACCTCCACCACACTGAACCTGAGCACTGGGGTCCCTCAAGGATGTGTCCTCAGCCCTCTGCTCTTTCCCTCTACACACATGACTGTACGTCCAAGCACAGCTTCAAAACCACCATTAAATTTGCTGATGACTCCACCATCATTGGCTTCATCACTGACGGTGATGAGTTATTCTACAGAGAGGAGGTTAGAGATCTGTCATCATGGTGCACAGCCAATAACCTCCTGCTCAACGTCAGCTAGACCAATGAGATGATAGTGGACCTACAGGAGGCTTCAGGGAGGGACACAAGCCCCCATTCACCTGGAGGGAGTAGCAGTAGAAAGAGTCAACTGCTTCAGGTTCCTGGGCATCAACATCAGTGAGGATCTCAGCTGGTCACGCCACAACCGGGCAACATCATCAAGGCAGCTAGACAGAGCCTCTTCTTCCCTGAGGCGTCTGAGGAGGTTTGGCTGCAGGAGGAAGACACAACAGATCCTCTCTGAGCCCAGACCCCCCAATATAGACTATTTACACTCCTACCATCTGGCTGGTGGTTCTGGAGCATCCACACATGAACCAACAGGTTCAGGGACAGTTTTTACCCACAATCCATCTCATCTCAATCCACTCATTCATTATTTGTCTGTAACTGTTTGTCCTCTGAGGGTCGTGTTGGAGCTGGAGCCTATCCCAGCTGTCATTGGGTTAGAAGTGGGGTAAAACCTGAACAGAACAGAACCTTCTTGCTGTGTTTCATCAGTGCTGACCATCACACCAGTAAACGTTTTATAATTTAAATTGAAACATTCACTCTTTCATTTTTATTCATTCATTCTTTTTTTTTTAACTTCTGGGAAATAATTTTGGCCTCACAACAACTTCATTACTGGAAATCTTGTTGACAATAAAGAACCTTGAAATGCTGCTGAAGTGTTGTTGTAGAGGGACGTTTGTTTCTAGAGGAAAGGTCAGGAGGTCTCCATGAATGTTAGGGTTCATCCTCTGAGAACCATGAACATCCACAGGAAACTGATGGAAATGTGTCCAACAACATCAGCGTCCTAATGAGCTGCTGCTACAAGAACTAAGTCCTGACCTGACATCAGTCCAAGATTTGTCTTTGAAAATGGAAGAAAGGTGAAATGATGTGGTGAAATCTGCTGGAAGGTGTTAAACAAACAATGCTGCTGGAAGTGTTTTCATTAACATTGTGAAGCAGGAATGGACTTTATTCCAGCAGCAGCTCAGAGCAGAGGAGCTTCATCTACATCTGGAACATTTGTCTGAAATCATTCATTCTATTCAACTTTGACTTTTCAAAGTCTTTGAAAATATCTTTGTGTTCTTTTGCTCTTTCATTGAATTCTTTTGATTGACTTTGTATTTTTGCTCTTTCTTCTTCTCTGTGTTGTTTTCATCTTTTTTCTAACTGTTGAAATATCTGCTAACAACATGAATAAATCTGATGTCAAATAAATAGTGAGAGCAGGAAAGAAGAATCTCCCTCAGCTCAGTATGTTTGTGACTCTGTCTGAGATGGAGGTGAAATATGTGAACCTGGGCTGTGGTTTACTGCTCTCTTCCTGTCACAAACACTGTTTGACATCTGTTCATCTTTGGGTTTTTGTTCAGGCTGCTCGCATCATTTCTCACTGTGGGGATCTCTCTTTGAACAGCGGCAGTAGTAGGAGGCTGAATGATCGACTTTAACTTTCTTTATCTCCAACTCCCAACTGTTCTGTTTATTCACAGCTGAGAAATCATTTACCTGAGGATGACCGTAACCTTTATCAATGTCACCGTTGGTTTTATCAATATCAAGAATCAGTTTGAATGTTTCTGTTTCTTTCTTCTGGAACCAGAATATATAATTATTGACATCACACTGTTCAATTCCTCCACATCTGAAGGAGACTGTTTGACCAACTCTCCTGGTCAATGTTAACTGGTCCTGGGTCAGATCTGCTGCCATGGCAACCAGGGCTGTAGAGACACAGACAGATAGATGAAGGTTAGTGAGACAGTGTTTGTTAAAGGTGGAGTTTGTTGGAAACACTCACCTGAACACAGACAGCACAGAGCAGCAGCTGGGAGAAAAGCATTTTGTGTGGTGGTGTATCCTCTGGTGAACCTGGGGAGAAGTGGAGCTCTGATGCAGCTGAGGCCAACAAGGACGAGCTGTGACATGAGACGAGGCCACGTGGTTTCTAGCAGGTCCTCAAAGCACCCATCAGCCCCTGCAGCCCACAGATGAGACGGCTGCTGATGATTGACAGCTCAGATCAAGCTGCTGTGTCCTTTCATGGTCTTGATTTGAATCTGACAGCAGATGAAAAACATCTGGGTCACATGATGCAGAACGACTAAAAAACATTCATGTTCCCACAAACACATTCAGGTTGGTGGTGACTTTAGTAACACAGACTGTTCTCTGTTATTGAAGAGATGAGATGAAAATACAAAACTACAAATCCAGACAAAACTACAAATCATTAACTAATCATTGGAAATACATGAAACTATAATAATATATGTATTTGTATGGTTTTATTTTGTATATTTGACATTTAAAGAGATGAAACCATTAAAAATCCTTCTCAGATCAGGTTTATTGTTTAATATTACTCTACAGCTTTAATATCTCTCAGAACATACAGGAGGAATTTGACAAGTTAAAGAAAAACATCAAATATTTTGTCATGTTTGACAATTAGAGACCTGATCAGCTCTGATCATTTTGAAATGAATAAGCAAAGAGAAGCAGCGCCATCCTGTGGAGAGTCACTGAAAGTACAAAGGCATCCAGACGCACAGAGCTGCTGCCTCAGCTCCAGACTCTACCGCTCTCTACACTGTCTCTGACTGTGTCTCCACAAGCAAAAACAATGTCACCGTCAAATACACAGAAGACACAACCATCCTGGGATGAGACTTCATACAGAGAACAAATAAATAACATCACCACCTATGGAGAGGACAACAATCTTGTTCTCAACATAGTAGAAACAAAAGAACTCATTCTGGACTTCCAGAGGAAAGCCCCCCTTGCATCCTCTCAACATCCAGGGGACTGAAGTGGATCAGTCAGACAGTCACAGGTTCCTGGTCTTCAGGTGTCAGAAGACCTGAGCTGAGCCACAAACACCAGAGCAACAGTGACGAAGGCCAGACTCAAATGTCAGCCCCTCACCCAGACCTACAGAGGACTCGTTTATAAAGTATTTGCATTGGCTCCCCATAGCGCTTCAGCAGGATCATTTAAGTTTCTTTTAGTAGTTTTTAAATGTCTTAATGGTCTTGGACCTTCTTATTTGTCTGACCTACTTTTACCGTATCGACCCTCATGAACCCTGAAGTCCTCTGGTACCGGCCTTTTAACCAACCAACAAGTTCTATCTAAGACACACAGGGAGGCAGCATTCAGTTATTATGGCCCCGACTGTGGAACAGCTGGAGAAGCTCAGGGCCTCAGAGACTGTTGATACTTTTAAAAAGAGGCTCAAGAGTGTAGAATCTTTTTAATTCTTCTTCTTGTACATGATTTGAATTCCTACTAACTCTGTTTAATCTGATTTGATGATTTTATTTCATCCTGATCACAGTTGATTTTTAACCATGTCACTGGTGTTTTACAGGACTTTTTTTATATTTATAACCTATTCTTACTGGGTAAGGGACTTATTTATTTTATTTTTATCTCTTTATTTTAGTTCCTTACCACATCTTACTGTTTTAGTCTTTTAGTTCTAGGAGCCTGTTCCTGTCAGCCTGTGGGGCTGCCGTCTGTTGGGTCCCCTCATCCTGGTTCCTGTTATCTTGGGGTGATCTTTACGGCAGAGACCCTATGGTCTGTCATGGTTTATGTCTGACTTTTATTTTGTGAATCATGTTTTGTGTTTCCTGTTTTATTTTGTTAAGTTCTGGATTTCCTGTCTTGTGCTTCCTTGTGTGTCCCTTGATTGTTTCATTGGGTTCACCTGCTGTCATTGCCCTGATCCGTTTCACCTGTGTCTTGTCAGCCCTCAGCCCTCTTGTGTACATGTAGCCCTGCCTTTCCCTTTGCTCCTTGTCGCGTTATTTTATGTCTCCTCTATGTTGCCACGTTCCTTGTTTTTCCTTACATTGTTGATGATTGTTTTTTCTTCTTTTTAATTTTGATCTTGTTTCTTTAACAATCAGCAAATTGTGCTGTTATTCGATCTACGTGTAAACTGGAACAAGGAGAATTGGATTTGAGTGACTGCTTTTTTCTGATCCTGGTGTTGGTCACTTGTGTTCCTCAGTGGATGAGGAAGAGGATGTCACTAGATCAAAGATGGTTTCTCAGTTTCATCAGCTGTCTTTGTCTTGTGACAGCTGATTGGTGAATAAAGGTGATGCTAGCTTATCTCCTTTACTTGAAGCTGCAGTACTGGGTGATGGTCTCAGTCTTTGACAGTGGGTTAATTTGTGAGGGGCCTCTTGCTTGTATCTATATGATGAATTCACAGGAGCTGTCCAGTGCTGAAGTTACCTCTCCTTGTGTGAGTCTGTCAGTAGAGAGGGTTCAGAGGAGCTGTCCAGTGCTGAAGTGAGGAACTGGTTTGTCAGTGGCCTTGACCCAAGGAAATCTGACAAACTCTGAAGTTTTGAACACAATCTCTCAGGATGTTTGGGTGATCTTTCTTATTTACAGTGTACTGATCTGATAGAGTTCATTGAGACTTGTAAAACTGCAGAGACCTGGTAGTGTTTTCTGTGTGTTTCGTAGTCACTGTTCCTGATGTCTGATTGTGACATGATGCGATTTTGATCCTGATCAATCAAAACTTCAGCAGCATTTTAATGTTGGAGCCATTTCCAACTGCTTTCTATACAGACTGATACTTTATTGCACTAGTTACCGGTTGAAGAATCAGGTCCATCTGGAGTGTCAGCAGATGAACATGATGATTCATGGAAGACAAGAGAAGAAAAGAATCAAGCTGTGTTACAGATGTATTTCTCCTCCACATTCCAGCTCAGGCCTGGCCCGTGGCATAGGCAGTATGGGCAAATGCTAAAGACACCATCCATCCAGGGGGCGCTGATGGGATGAAGAATAAAAAAAGTGCAACTGATATTTATGTTGTTATTTTTATACTAAAACTAATTAACCCACATTAATGGTACTGCATTACAAAGCCTATTAAATAATAACAATGCCCTTGTACATCCATGTTAAAGTGCACATCATGTATGTCAATTCTTCATAACTCAGCATTTCCACTAGTATATTTTACTGCAGTTTACTGCTTCTTTGCATTCTACTAATTAGCATTTCACTGTAATGATAATAAGATTGAATCTAATCTAATTTGCATATCAGAAAAAAATTGCCTTGTATATTATACATGTACAGCATAGTGAAGTAATTCCTAGAATTAACTTTTACTATTAGACTCTAACACCCAACGATGTCACTGACTGTTCTCTCTTCAGATACGCTGTTAAACCCTGCTCCTGCAAATCCTGGGCCATCTACAGTCACCGCCACTTCATCAGCATCAAGCGATCCTCCTGTCGCCTCCACCTCAGAAGAACCCAGTGATGCAGCATCAGGAGTAAAGGCTGCACGAATAGACCCTGACTGGCCATCTCCTAGGTACGAACAGGATTGTTTCACAGAGGTCCATTTCAAACTGAAAACACCTTAACATTCACTAAACAAAAGGACGGACGAAGGTGTCAACATGACTATTTTAACAGACACTTGGTCAATGGAGAAAAAATCAGAAGCTGGCTGATGTACTCAAAAAAGGATGATAGTTTGCACTGCTTCTCCTAATTTATGATCTTATTGTTAATGGTTTTCATTGTTTCTCTAAAAATGAAAGAAAATGTCAGAGACACAGCTATTCAGTTTCTACCACAGGATGGCGCTGCTTCTCTTTGCTTCATTTCGGAGCTGATCAGGTCTGTGTTCATCAAACATGTCAGAGCAGGAAATCTCTTCTAACTGACCAGAATCTCTCAGAGTCACTGAGCTTTGATTCTGCTTTTAGGAGTTGAAGTAAAACATTTAATCTTTTGCTTTCACTTGTCAAACTCCTCCTGTATGTCCTGAGAGATGTTGATATATATTACATATTATACAGTAAAGCTGATCTGAGACGGATTTTAGTGTCTCATCTCTTTAAATGTTAAATGTACAAACTAAATGTTTTCAGGAAAACAGTCCTTTAATAGAAGAGTATTACAGAGAACAGTCTGTGTTACTAAAGTCACCACCAACCTGAATGTGTTTGTGGGAACATGAACGTTTTTTAGTCTTTCTGCATCATGTGACCCAGATTTTTTTCATCTGCTGTCAGATTCAAATCAAGACCATGAAAGGACACAGCAGCTTGATCTGAGCTGTCAGTCATCAGCAGCCGTCTCATCTGTGGCTGCAGGGGCTGATGGGAGCTTTGAGGACCTGCTAAAAACCACGTGGCCTCGTCTCATGTCACAGCTCGTCCTTGTTGGGCCTCAGCTGCATCAGAGCTCCACTTCTCCCCAGGTTCACCAGAGGATATCACCACCACACAAAATGCTTTTCCTCCCAGCTGCTGCTCTGTGCTGTCTGTGTTCAGGTGAGTGTTTCCAACAAAACTCCACCTTTAACAAACACTGTCTCACTAACCTTCATCTATCTGTCTGTGTCTCTACAGCCCTGGTTGCCATGGCAGCAGATCTGACCCAGGACCAGTTAACATGACCAGGAGAGTTGGTCAAACAGTCTCCTTCAGATGTGAAGGAACTCAACAGTGTGATAGTCGTGTGCCATTTGTATTCTGGTACCAGAAGAAACAAACTAAAAGATTCATAGGGATTCTTCATATTAATAAAAATACAACTGAAGTGAAGCGAAATTCCAAACATTCTCAGAAAGATGATTTCTCAGCTGTGAATAAAGAGAACCTTTGGGAGTTGGAGATAAAGAAAGTTAAAGTCGATCATTCAGCCTCCTACTACTGCGCCTGTTGGAAGAAAGATCCCCACAGTGAGAAATGATGCGAGCAGCCTGAACAAAAACCAACAGATGAACAGATGTCAAACAGTGTTTGTGACAGGAAGAGAGCAGTAAACCACAGCCCAGGTTCACATATTTCACCTCCATCTCAGACAGAGTCCCAAACATACTGAGCTGAGGGAGATTCTTCTTTCCTGCTCTCACTATTTATTTGACATCAGATTTATTCATGTTGTTAGCAGATATTTCAACAGTTAGAAAAAAAGATGAAAACAACACAGAGAAGAAGAAAGAGCAAAAATATAAAGTCAATCAACAGAATTCAATGAAAGAGCAAAGAGAACACAAAGATATTTTCAAAGACTTTGAAAAGTCAAAGTTGAATAGAATGAATGATTTCAGACAAATGTTCCAGATGAAGATGAAGCTCCTCTGCTCTGAGCTGCTGCTGGAATAAAGTCCATTCCTGCTTCACAATGTTAATGAAAACACTTCCAGCAGCACTTGTTGGTTTAAACACCTTCCAGCAGATTCACCACATCATTTCACTTCTCTTCCATTTTCAAAGACAAATCTTGGACTGATGTCAGGTCAGTTCTTGTAGCAGCAGCTCATTAGGACGCTGATGTTGTTGGACACATTTCCATCAGTTTCCTGTGGATGTTCATGGTTTCTCAGAGGATGAACCCTAACATTCATGGAGACCTCCTGACCTTTCCTCTAGAAACAAACGTTCCTCTACAACAACACTTCAGCAGAATTTCAAGGTTCTTTACTTTCGCACAAATGTATTTCACAGAAGTAAAGAAATAAAATAAAATAAAATAAAATAAAATAAAATAAAATAAAATAAAAATAAAATGAAGAGAAAAAGATATGTGTCAAAATAACATGAATATATAGAAACAATAAAGTGGAATGGTGCAGTGGGAACAGACTCCAGTCTCTCCAGAGGACGAGTGGGTACAGAAACTGAAAGAGTGAATGTTTCCATTTAAATTATAACAAGTTTAGTGGTGTGGTGGTCAGCACTGATGAAACACAGCAAGAAGTTTCTGGGTTTGAATCCATCGGCTGACTGCAGCCTTTCTGTGTGGAGTTTGCGTCTGTGTGGGTTCTCCAGCTTCCAGAACCACCAGCCAGACGTTACGAGTGTAAATAGTCTATATCTGGGGGGTCTGGGCTCAGAGAGGATCTGTTGTGTCTTCCTCCTGCAGCCAAACCTTCTCAGACACCTCAGGAAGAAGAGGCTCTGTCTAGCTGCCTTGATGATGTTGCCCGTGTGGCGTGACCAGCTGAGATCCTCACTGATGTTGATGCCCAGGAACCTGAAGCAGTTGACTCTTTCTACTGCTACTCCCTCCAGTGTAATGGGGGCTTGTGTCCCTCCCTGAAGCCTCCTGTAGTCCACTATCATCTCATTGGTCTAGCTGACGTAGAGCAGGAGGTTATTGGCTGTGCACCATGATGACAGATCTCTAACCTCCTCTCTGTAGAATAACTCATCACCGTCTGTGATGAAGCCAATGATGGTGGAGTCATCAGCAAATTTAATGGTGGTTTTGAAGCTGTGCTTGGACGTACAGTCATGTGTGTAGAGGGAGATGAGCAGAGGGCTGAGGACACATCCTTGGGGGACCCCAGTGCTCAGGTTCAGTGTGGTGGAGGTGGAGTTGCAGATCTGCTCCATCTGTGGTCTGTTCATCAGGAAGGATCCATCTACACAGGGAGGAGCTGATGTATAGGTCCATGAGCTTCATGATGAGTTTGGATGGGACTATGTTATTGAAGGTAGAGCTGAAGTCACACGTATGTGTTCCTCTGATGTTTGAGTTTTACAAACCTCTGTTCTAATGAAGTTTCATAGAATATAAATGAAAACAGAAGACAATGATTCAGAAATAACTTTCAACGTACACTCATCTGCATAAACTACAAAGATTTAATGAACCAACTGATAAACTTGATTGTTTTAGTGTAATTATTCAACATTTTGAATTTGATTCCTGCAACATGTTCCATAGAAGCTGGGACAGGGTCACATTCACCACTGAAGCTCTGTGGGTCAATTCTTTCTCATTCTTGCTGATGAACTTCAGTTTCTCAACAGTCTGGGCTCCATTGTCTTATTTTGCTTCTCATAATGCATCACACATTTTCATATTTAACAGCCTCCCTCCTTGTTACCAAGCCACAATGTTGGAACGATGCACAATGTGTGTGGACAAATAAGCTGGGACGTCCCTGAAGGAAACGTTGGACAGCACTAACATCCCTCCATACCATGGACATCAACACCCTCTCAAACATCACAGTTTATGGCTCTTGAACTTTACACTGATAATAATCTGGATGGTCCTTTTCCTCTTCAGCCCAGAGGACACAACGTCTTTGATTTCCAGGAACAGTTTAAAATGTGGACTCATCAGACCTCAGTACTTTTCCTCTTTGTGTGGGTCCATCTCAGAGAAGCTGCTGGTGTTTCTGCTGTGGTGTTGTGTTTAACTTGTAGATGTAGAGATGAACTGTGTTAAGTGACCATGGTTTCTGAAGTGTTCCTGAGCCTCCTGGTAACATCCTTTACACAATGATGTGTTTGAATGCAGGGCAGCCTGAGGGGTCAAAGGTCACAGGACTTCATTGTTGCTTTTCAGTCTTGCTGCTTACGTGCAGAGATTTCTCCAGATTCTCTGAATCTTTTGATGATATCATGTTCTGTAGATGATGAAACATTGTTCTTATATGTTTCCAACCTGTTCATCTTTCCATTCCTCAGCTTCTCAGTCTTTTGTTGACCCTGTCCCAGCTTCTATGGAACATGTTTAGACTTTTTTGAGCCTTTGTCCAACAAGAACATTATGGTTGTTTGTATTTATAGACCTTCAAATTCTAACATCAATCATTTCATTAACTGTTTCTATTCTATTCTCAGAAAGATTATAAATGAATAAAGACCTGATATATAATGAGTGATATTAATATTAATCTCAGTTTATCTTAATGCTTCATCTTTCTTCCTCCTCATAACAAGGGCAACAACAATTACTGCTTCAAATGAAACTCTGATCAACAATATTTTTATAATTATTATTGTGTGGTGGGGATACCTGGTATTCTTTTCTGTGACTTAACTGACCATCTTCCTGTGTTTTATCAAAGCTAATTCTTCTATTAATGAGGTTTTCCTCTGTAATTTTAATAAAAGCAACATGAGTGAATTCATTGACAGATCATCTACTGCTTCTTGGTCTGATGTAGAAGTTGAAAATGACACTCAAACTGCAAACAATACCTTCCATGACAAATACTTCATGATGTTTGATGAGGCTTTTCCACTTCAAAGAAAGAAAACTAAACCAACCAACCTAAGCAAATCTTGGCTAACTAGTGGCCTGGCAAATTCTATGAGACTAAATTCTCTGATTCTCAGAATAATATGAAAAATACATGGAAGATTATCAATGAACTAATTAACTAAAAACTGATAGCCCTGCACAAAGTGAATTCAAAGGAGCTTATGAAACAAATTCTGATCCCTTTGAAATATGAAATGACTTTAAGAACTTTTGTGTGAATATTGGTCCTTCTCTCTCAGAGAAGATACCACAGACTCCTCTGTCTGTCTCTGGGATTGTGAGTCTCTCTCACTCTTTTGTATTTGGTCCCATCCCTGAGTCTGACCCTATTAATATTGTTAACAAAATGAAATGATCTGCACCAGACCACGATGATCTGAAATCCTCCAAACTTCAAATAAGTCTTCCATGTATCTCTAAACCACTACTTCATATCATAAATCTGTCACTTGAAACAGTTTAAATGGGTCCAAGTCATTCAGCTTTTAAAGCAGACGATCCCTCTTTACTTTCTAATTATAGACCAACATCTGTTTCACCATGTTTCTCCAAAGATTTAGAAAAACTAGTTTACAACTGCTTGGCTAAATATATGAATGAAAATAATATATTTTATGATCACCAGTATGAGTTCAGAGAGAAACTTTCCTCTTTAATAGTCCTAACCCAACTCACTGATAACATCAAAGCCACAGACAATAAGGAAATCACACTGGGAGTGTTTGTTGATCTATCAAAGGCATCTGATACTGAATCATGACATATTATTACAGAAGCTTTATCTTTATGGTTTAAGTGGCACTAATCTGTTATGGCTCAAAAGTTATTTGTCATCAAGAAAGCAGCTTGTATCTTTGAACAATAACTCCTCAGACTACAGATGAATTTCTTGTGGTGTTCCTCAAGGAGTTTGGAGATGCTTTTATTTCTTATACATGTAAATGATTTATACCTGACAACATCGAAACCATTTCTCATCTTGTTTGCAGATGATTTCAGTATTTTGTAAAAATGGACAAAGATTTGTGTCAGAAATGAACAAAGAATTGTGTAAAGTTGAAACCTGGTTCAAGACAAAAACAAATTATCATTAATATTCAGAAAAGTTCATACATGATATTTACACCTAGAAATCAACCAGCTGTGAACACTCTTCCTAAGGTTCACATTTCCAACAACATTCTGGAAAGAATTACAGGAACTAAATTTCTAGACGTTCTTACTGACGAGAATCTCACTTAGAAAAATCACATCGTACTTATTTGTAACAAGTTTGCAAAAAAATATTGGAGTTATCAGAAGAATACAGCATCTGTTATCAAGAAAACTCTGTTACACCATGATCTATCCTTACATCTCATACTGTGTTATGGCTACTCTGGTGTTCAAAAGATGATGGTGAAAAACATCAGAGCAGTTTGTGAGGAGGAGGTCGATGACCCACAAAAAATAAGCACTCACAGAGACAGTTTCCACAAAAGGACAGTCATTTATTTGCAGAAACAAAAACCATCTCCGGGTCGACTTCAATCAGAAATAAATAAATGTAATTTAGAGGCTGAAAAACTGTTTCACTCCTCACTCCTTCAACACCACAAAAGAAGACAAAAGAGACACCAGCAACCAGCTGTCCTCACTCATTAATCCCAGGAGGAGGACGGCCTGATGAGCAGGAGGGACCTGACTGGACCAATATTAAGAAAACTGTCCTAACTTTATAAATAAATAGTGTATAGGACAGACTATAAATAATAGTTCATCTACCATAATCAATACAAAGAATTAACAGGCTGTCAATAGACTCCAACATACTGCTATGTTGTTTGGACGAGTACTTTAAAGAACCACCTCAATGGTATTTTCATCCTGCAAAAACATTTAATCAAAATCAACTTAAATTATGAATAATAACATTAATTATTACGCAAAAATGACAACACTCTCCAACAGACTCTGTAGCTCCACCTCACTGTTTCATCTCTATGTATTCTGCCCATTTTCAAAGGAAACTTTCTGCAAATTTTCTTTGTTTTTATGTATCAATCCATCCAGAAGCTACTTCTGACCTGTTTTCACTCTACATTTTAGTTCAATTCTTAAATACAAACATACATAGATGGTGTGTGTGTGTGTGTGTGTGTGTGTGTGTGTGTGTGTGTGTGTGTGTGTGTGTGTGTGTGTGTGTGTGTGTGTCTGTGTTTTATACCATCAGATTGAGGACATTTGTGTAAAGTGAGGACATTTTGTCCGGTCCTCACTTTCTGACTGTTTTGAAGGTTAAAACTCAGTTTTAGGGTAAAGGTTAAATTAGATTATGGTTAGGGTTAGGGTAAGGGGCTAGGGAATGCATTATGCCCATGAGTGTCCTCATAGATGGCCATACAATAATCTGTGTGTGTGTTAGTTCATGTATTGTTTGTGCTGAATGTTTGTCATCTCGGAGGGACACCTGACAAGCTCCTGTGGGTTTTATTTGTTTCAAACTTCCTATATGTTTCTCTTCTTCATGTACTATGTGCTTTGTTATGGTGTTGATCTGTTCACTATTCTTTTTATTTATGTGCTGATGAATAAATAAAAAAGAAAAGAGAAAACAATGTCCACCACCCTCTACATGACACCATAGACAGACAGAGAAGCTGGTTCAGGGACAGGCTGCTGTCTCTGTCCTGCTCCATGGACACGTTGAGGAGGACGTTTGTCCTTCAGGACATAAGACTCTACAGCGCCTCCCTGTGAGGAACCAACTGGACTGTGGTCATTACTGATACTATTCTATATATTTATTCACATTATTACATATTTATATTATAACTTAAATATGTTTCATATGTGTTTCTATATAATGATGCTACTGGACACTGAATGTCCAACAGAAAATCTGATGACCAAAACAGATGTTGACCTGCTGGTGGCGCTAGATAAAAAGTCCAAATCAACAGTCAGTTAATGAAGTTGATCCTCTGGGACCAAGAATGTGTAGAAATGTTGATGTGAGTCCATCATCCATCCTTTAGTCCAGATCCAGTCCATGACTAAGACTAAAGTAGTGGACTGACCAACCACTGACAATTAACATCAGAGCCATGCTGCTAGTGAGGCAAAAGAAAGGAGAAGAAGAACAGTCATGTAGATGTGAACATCAGAAAACACATCAAGGAGCTGAAATATATCCTTCCTCCACATGTGACTCCTTCCCCTCAGCTGACTCTCTCAGCAGCACACAGGTTTTTGTATTAGTTTTTTTTCACTGTGGGCAGCGGCAACTACCGCATCTTTGGCTCTGGAACAAAACTGTAATGTAACAGGTAAAACAAACATTTCCTTTTCCTTCACTTGTTTTATTGTAGAAGCTGAAATGTGTTTAAAGTCATTTATGTGCTGGCTTCGGGCTTTACATTTTTAGTTTTTTTCCTCATTAGTAAGAATTCATCCTGCACCCATTGTTCCATAAGAAAAGCTCAATCATTTCTTGAAAACATGTTGAAATGTGACTGAACAACTAAAGTCATTCTTTCTTTCTGTAAATTTTAAGTGACGTTACAAACATTTAGGATTTGATGTCTCAGTAATTCTGTTGAAAACAAGATGATATTTGATGTTCAACTATTTCACATTCTTTTCAAGTGTCTATCGATTGTATTGGATCATTTCTGAAAGTTAGAACCTTGTCAGATCTAATCGCTGTCACTTATTTTATATGATGTAAATGTGTCTTTAATTGATGATGTGTTAATAGAAAAAGAAAAAAACACAAAGTGAATGTGATTTTAAATTTAAATGAAGTTTTATCACCATCATCAGCATAAAGTATTAAAACATTTGAACATGACTGACACAAACTAACATTTTATGAGTTTTTTTAAGTGATAAAGTCTGTGCTTTTAAATGTGTCATATTCAATACATATTGTAATCACTGAAATGACAAATGAACAATTGAAAAACACAATTCAGGGATTTGGAAATGATTTTAAATAATTTATTTCTTTAACCAGAATGATCCCACTGAGACTGAGAAGCTCTTTTTTAAAGGGAGTCCTGTGAAAATAGACAGCAGCAAATACAAAACACAGTTAGAAAATGACACAGTTAAAAGACAAAGAAAAGACAATGAAAAGAAGATGATTCAATTTACAAGCAGGTTATAAAAACTAGTGAATATTGTGGGGGTGGGGCCTCATGTCCTCTCAGTTTGGTTTTAAAGCTCTCAATGAAAAATGAAAAATATCTTTTTATCTGTATCTTTGGTGAACAGTTCATGCTGCAATTAGAGTCTGACTTTTAATTCTTAAACCCATTTGTTTTTTTTCTTGGAGGCTACATTTTAACAGACTTATCTCCATGTTTTGGCGTCAAAATGACGACGTAGATTTTACTCCTTCATCGTGTTTTTTCCTTGAAGCACCAACATTCACTTTCCCATCTTTTCTTAAATTCCTTCCTTCTGAGTCAGTTTTTCTCTTTTTGGGACATTTTGGGGATTAACTGTTGATATTTCCAATCACCACATCGGGTCACGACATTGACGTACATTATGGGACATATAGTTAATGATAAACACTTTATTAGAAATTTAAATCAGGTCATTAATATTGAAAAATTTTAAACTCCTCATGCATATGTTGACGACCATGTGTGTGTTAAGTTGTGGTGTCAAATAAAATGATGTGTCAGGACACATTCAGCCTTGAGTTTGACACATGTGATCTACAGTCCACAATATCCTACAATGAAAAGCAGTGTTGAATGTAGATGATGTTCAGGCTGATCTTCTTTAAACCCATGAACGCACCTTTTAATGATGAACCATGTGTTCAGGTTGTGGAGAAACAAATGCTGCTATCCAGATGACGTCTTATTGTGGAAGGCCTTTCTTATTTCACCAAGACAATGTCAAAGTGCATTCTGCACGTTTTCCACCAGCAAGGCTCCGTAGTAAAAGACTGAGAACTGACCTGAAAACAGTTGGTGCATTATGATCAAAAAACAACAAGAAAAACTAAGGAGGCCCTGAAAAACCAAAGCTTCTATCAAGTCATCATGGAAAATAATTTCTCTTTCTAAACTACAACAGCAGTGAGTTGATAAAAGAAGCGTGATGAAACACAGTCCACATGTTTCTGTCCAACTTTTGAAACGTGTTGTTGGCTTCAAGTTCAGAAGCAGAAAATAACGTCTTTTCCATTAAAAGTTGAAATGATCCATGTATTTCCAGGATCAGACTGAATCCAGAGCAGAGCTGGAAGCTGCTGTTGACTGTGTGAATGTGGTGTGCTGTCAAACTTCAGATGACAGGTAGTGGGGCCGTGGTGAGCGTGTACCCAGCAGCATCCAGAGCCCACCTGGAGGGGAAGAGCTCTCTGCTGTTTCTGGCCTCACACATTTTTTCCTCCTGAGTCAAGTTCTCCTGGAAAAGACAGAAGGGGGGGCGGCTCTCTGGAGGAGCTGACCCCTGCTGAGGGAGATCAGCTGGAGCTCAGAGAGTCGGGACGCAGAGCCTCCATCAGGCTGGTGGATAGAGATGATCTCTACACATATAAATACATCTGCTCCGTCGAGCACGAGGGAGGCACAGTGGAGGCCACAGTGGAAGAAAGAGTGGAGGACAGAGTGGAGGCCAAAGCACTACAAGGTAATGAAGGCTTGGTGACTGTGTCCAGCAGTGATACAGATAATCTCTCACTGCAGCTCTAAACATTTGTATCCTTTTCTGTTTCAGAGGTTTCTCATGTCTCTCAGTTCAAAGTGAAGCTGCTCTGTCTGCAGTACACAGTGCTGATAGTGAAGAGTCTGGTGTACTGCTGTGGACTCTCTCTGCTGATGAGCCTCAGAAAAAAGGGACCGTCCACCAGCCCACACATCCCTGATTTGACTGTTTTCTGCTCCTCTTTTCTCTCCATCACATCTCATCACTTCATCTCATTCATCATTTTTGATCAGTCTTCAAAAATGTTGTTGAAATGTTCTTCTTTGTAATCTGTATCTGTTCATTCACGTGTTGATTGTCGTCCTGTAAATAGAACACATATATTCACACAGAATCTGTCTTAGAACGTGTTCATTCTCTAGTCGTCTATTTTATTTCCACTTTTAACTGGGACTTGTATAATAATGAAAATGAAGCTGAATCATCATCAGTTTCCAGCTTTTTTCTTCTGCTCTTGTGTTTTTTCTAATAAATGAAACCGACACAATCCCAAGTCGGGTTTTTTCATCAACTGTTTTTTATGTGTCTTAACAAAACAAGTCAAACACTTAACTTTAGAGTTTGGACGTCAGTGAATAAAGTAACAAGCTGCTTCCATTCCTGGATGTGACGTCTATAAACCCTGTGAATGAAGCACAGACTGGATGCACTGAGAGAAAATGAAGCTTAAAGAAAATTTCCATGAGAAATGTGTCTCAGTGGTTAATGAGGTGAACTCATGATACATTTAAAGTGATTGGGACGTTCAGACTTTTTCTTCCAACTAGAACTCAGTGAACTAAGGGAGACTGGAGGTAAACCCAAACATGGACGCCTGCTTCACAACAACAGCATGACTTGTTTGTCTCATGGGTTTGTGCCCTCTGTCTCACTGAGGCTTGTGTTCTGTTCTGATTA
Source organism: Mugil cephalus (assembly GCF_022458985.1). NCBI lineage: Eukaryota > Metazoa > Chordata > Actinopteri > Mugiliformes > Mugilidae > Mugil > Mugil cephalus. Next base: position 3,787,477 of record NC_061776.1, read on the forward strand.
ATGACAACACAACAACAGGAAGCATTATTGTTTCTAACAGAAGCTGAAAATCCTCTCACGGGATCAATTTAAACATTTTAAACGGGTAAAAACTTTAAACTTCTTTAAATTTTCTTTTTATCAGAGAGGAGACATTTATGAAGAGGATGGAAGATTTTAAACACAACACAATAAAATAATTAGTTCTATTTAACGGCAAAAACACATGTATTTATAATAATAAATGTAAATGTGTTTCTCTCTCAGATGAAGAACACAGGTGCTTCCTTTAAAGATTCTTTAACCAGAGCTGGTGGTTGAAACTGTCATTGTGTCATTAAAGTGAAAAGCCACAGCTAACGGTGTGGAGGCTGCAGAGCACAAACCCACACAGCCCGTCTGCTGCAGGAAGGAAGTCTGATTGGCTGTCAGCAGTTTGTTTTCTGTCCTAAAAAACACTGAGAACAGATTGATATCGGCTGATGAACACACTCTTCCACCTCCCCTCCCTTTCTCTTGTTTTCTGTAAACCTTTGTTCCTCTGAGCCTCCACCCACACAGAAAATTGAACTGAGTCCAATCACCACCTGGACCCGGGTGTCATGTTCAGGGTATTTAAGGTTTTCATGAATAAAGATGAACTTTACAGTTTGAAATAATCACTAAGTGCATTAATTAAATGTTATTTATTCACCAGAAACCTCTGTAATTAATGAGTGATTAGGATTCATCCACTAACGGGTCCATTTTAGAGGACCATGAACTTTCAGTGTTCAGCTCTCAAACAGTTGAGTTTCCACTGACACACTGACCTGCTGCTAATGAAACTATTTCATACTGTTAATGAAACACACCTTCATTTGATCAACATTCAAACATCAGCACTGACTCATCAACCCTCTGGATGATACTTTTTAACAGTCTTTACTGCTCTGACATGTTTGATAAACACTGACCTGATCAGCTCTGATTCATTTTGAAATGAAGAAGTAAAGAGAAGCGCGCCATCCTGTGGTGTCTTTCTGGAAGTACAAAAGCATTGAGTCACACAATGGTTGAAAAAAAATTATTTTGATCGTGAAGCTGACAAAATCTGGAGAACCAACACCACCTGTTTTCCTCATACACAGATCATAGGTGGTGAGAATCAAAGTCTCTGCTGAACTCTCAGCACCAAGGAACCACCCAGAGCTGCTGCCTCAGCCCCAGACTCTACGCTCTCTACACCTATGACTGTGTCTGTACTAACAAAATAATGTCCCCATCAAACATGAAGATGACACAACCATCCTGGGATGAGATTTTCATACAGAGAACAAACAAATAACATCCCCTCCTATGAAGGGGACAACAATCTTGTTCTCAACATAGCCCAAAAACAAAAGAACTCATTCTGGACTTCCAGAGGAAAGCCCCCTCTGCATCCTCTCAACATCCAGGGACTGAAGTGGATCAGGCCGACAGCCCAAAAGTTCCTCGTCTTCAGGTGTCAAAAGGGACCTGAGCTGGGCCACAAACACCAGAGCAACAGTGACGAAGACTGGACTCTGACGCCAGCCCTCACCCAGACCTACAGTGAACTCATGACATGAGGGTTTAGAAACATCACTAAGGCCGAGAGGGAAACTCTAAATGAGTAATCAAGACTGTAGACAACTTTCACAAGGTGTTTATATTTGTAGTAATCATGTGTTGATATTTAAAATGTTTATTTTTTTACTATTTATAAAAAGACTGGCTCAAAAACTTTGCACAAGACTTTCAGTGTACCGGATTTTCTTGAAAGCTGTGCAAATGGCCATGAAGTGTATTCTATGAAACAGTCTCAAGATGAACTTGCCATGAAGACACTCGTTTTCTTCAGAATTAGCAGAGGATGTCAGGAGTTCAAAGAAGGTTTCTCAGTTTGATCAGTCGCCTTTGCCTAGTGAACAGTTGATTAGTGAACGTGAGTAGAAATGTGTATGTCAGGTAGTAGAGAGGGTTCAGAGGAGCTGTCCAGTGCTAAAGTTACTCTCCTTGTGTCTATGTCAGGTATAGAGAGGGTTCAGAGGAGCTGTCCAGTGCTGAAGTTACCTCTCCTTGTGTGTATGTCGGGTCGAGAGAGGGTTCAGAGGAGCTGTCCAGTGCTGAAGTAAGGGACTGTGGTTTGTCAGTGTCTTGACTCAAGGAAAGTTAATCATAGTCTGACATTTTGAACAATCTCTCAGGTTCCTTTGGTCATCTGTCTGATGTCCAGTGTTCTGATCTGGTAAAATTTCATTGAGTCCAGTAAATTCCTGTGTGCTGATAGTCTGTGGTATAATTTTAAAGCCTATGGTGTGCTAGAATATGAAAGGCAATGTAAGAAGATGACTGTGAGGTCATATTTGATTATGATGTGATATTTGATATAATGGGCATTTATGTTACTGTGATACTGTGGAAAACACAGAAATTAAGTACATTTACTGTATACCTCACAGGGGAACGTGTGTTTTGATTTAGGGGCACGTTGTATGGTGAAAATAGTTACACTTATTGCAGGATTAGGAAATAAGGGAGTAAAACAAGCAAGAATGACTTTAAGAAATTGAGAACACAGGGAGATTATGAAGTTATTGGTGTAAAGTAAACCAGGATGGCTCTTAAAAAAAGATAACTTTGTATGGAAACGTCCCAGGGGTTTTCAGAAAAACAAGAACACGAGGCCTAAGAGCCCCAGCAACAGTGACAACTAGATATTTCTAATGGTGTCATTGGTTAATGTAAAGAGACGGTGCAGGGGTGTGACCCTGATACAGGGGATGGACGATGGTATTAAAGACCATTCTGATGCTCTGAACACTGACTCCTGATGGTTTTTGAGACACACCAAAGAGAAGACTTCTCTGAGCTGAACTGGACGACAGCTGGGAGCCTCCTCTGATAAACATCCCCAAATTTTGACACAACAATCCTTCCAGACTCATTTGCTGAAGCACAATATAGATGTGAGACTCCTGAGGAAGCTTTTGACACAAGTCATTTTTTCCATAAACTGTCTGCAGATAGATTATTTCATTATTTATTCATTAAATCTTAATTCCAGGGATTCAAACACACTCATTTGACTGCACCTTTAAACAGGATTTTGATGAAATAATGTCATGCCTTTAGAAGCTTTAAGGCCTACCTTCAAAAGATTTGTTTTTAACACCCCAGAAAAATCTAAAGAATTAAAAGTCGGGTTAAAGCTTGGAAAGCAGTTTTCAAATGGCTGAAAGAACAATGATCTCGGGTAGAAATAATACAAACACATCATGGGACGATGACACCATCATGATGCTCAGGAAGAGACACATTCTCCCTTCTAGAGATGAACAGATGATGGTTGGAGAAGTTACATCAGTAGAAAAGGATCAGTCTAACACCGGAAAGAAGACGCTGAAACAAAACACACAGCAAACACTGATCATACTGCTGAATATCATGAAAGTAAGACCCTGGAGGATATTTTCATTCCTTTTTCATTGATCAAACTCATCATTGTAGTTTCTCTTTGAATGGTGAAGCTGCAGATGTGAACAGCTACAGTGTAATGAACAATCAGCTGACACCAGAATGACTCTGTTTGTCCAGAACTTGGTGGATGTTCTGCGTCCAGAGCCACAGCTGTTTTTTCTCAAACATTGTCTGGATTCTTTTGGTACTTCCCACTAACTCACCACAAAGGATGGCGCTGCTACTCTTTGCTTCTTCATTTCAAAATGATCAGAGCTGATCAGGTCTGTGTTTATCAAACATGTCAGAGCAGGAAATCTCTTCTAACTGACCAGAATCTCTCAGAGTCACTGAGCTTTGATTCTACTTTTAGGAGCTGAACTCAAACATTTGATCTTCTTCTTTCACATGTCAAATTTCTCCTGTATGTCCTGAGAAATATCAAAGCTGCACATTGATGTTACATATTACACATGTTACACACTTGTTACACATTATTACATTAAACCTGATCTGAGAAGGCTTCATTTCTTTAAATGTCAAATATACGAAATAATAGCAGAGGTTGACTTTCATTGAAAGGAAATAGATGATAAATTAATCAACTAATTCATGGATTATTATAGTTTCATGAGTTTTCTGTGATTAGCTCATGAATTGAAATAATCTTACTGTCACCTTAAAGAGTCATTGAACTGATTATGTCAGAGTTGAGGAGCTGTGTGGATTTGTGGTTTTGTATTTTCATCTCATCTCTTCAACAACAGAGAACAGTCTGTGTTACTAAAGTCACCACCAACCTGAATGTGTTTGTGGGAACATGAATGTTTTTTAGTCTTTCTGCATCATGTGACCCAGATGTTTTTCAAACTGCTGTCAGATTCAAATCAAGACCATGAAAGGACACAGCAGCTTTATCTGAGCTTCAATCATCAGCAGCCCCTCTCATCTGTGGGCTGCAGGGCTTGATGGGAGCTTTGAGGACCTGCTAGAAACCACGGGCCTCGTCTCATGTCACAGCTCGTCCTTGTTGGCCTCAGCTGCATCAGAGCTCCACTTCTCCCCCCGGTTCACCAGGGATACACCACCCCACAAAATGCTTTTCCTCCCAGCGCTGCTCTGTACTGTCTGTGTTCAGGGGAGTGTTTTCCAACAAACTCCACCTTTAACAAACACTGTCTCACTAAACCTTCAATCTATCTGTCTGTGTCTCTACAGCCCTGGTTGCCATGGGAGCAGAAACTGACCCAGGACCAGTTTTAAAATTGACCAGGAGAGTTGGTCAAACAGTCTCCTTTAGATGTGACGGAATTGAACAGTGTGATCATGATTATATAGACTGGTTCCAGAAAAAGAAACAGAAACATTCAGATGATTTTTGGTATTAAAAAAGAGAATGGTGAAATTATAAATATTCCAATCATCCTCAGAAAGATGATTTCCAGCTGTGAATAAAGAGAACCTTTGGGATTGGAGATAAAGAAAGTTAAAGTCGATCAAATTTACCTCCTACTACTGCGCCTGTTGGGAAAGGGTGTTCCCCACAGTGAGAAATAATGCGAGCAGCCTGAACAAAAACCAACAGATGAACAGATGTCAAACAGTGTTTGTGACAGGAAGAGAGCAGTAAACCACAGCCCAGGTTCACATATTTTTACCCCATCTCAGACAGAGTCCCAAACTACTGAGCTGAGGGAGATTCTTCTTTCCTGCTCTCACTATTTTATTTGACATCAGATTTATTCATGTTGTTAGCAGATATTTCAACAGTTAGAAAAAAGATGAAAACAACACAGAGAAGAAGAAAGAGCAAAATACAAAGTCAATCAAAAGAATTCAATGAAAGAGCAAAATAACACAAAGATATTTTAAAGGGCTTTGGGAAAAATCAAAGTTTTAATAGAATGAATGATTTCAGACAAATGTTCCAGATGTAGATGAAGCCCCTGCTCTGAGCTGCTGCTGGAATAAAATCCATTCCTGCTTCACAATGTTAAAAGAAAACACTTCCAGCAGCACTTGTTGTTTAACACCTTCCAGCAGATTTCACCACATCATTTCACTTTCTTCCATTTTCAAAGACAAATCTTGGACTGATGTCAGGTCAGGAACTTAGTTCTTGTAGCAGCAGCTCATTAGGACGCTGATGTTGTTGGACACATTTCCATCAGTTTCCTGTGGATGTTCATGGTTCTCAGAGGATGAACCCTAACATTCATGGAGACCTCCTGACCTTTCCTCTAGAAACAAACGTTCCTCTACAACAACACTTCAGCAGCATTTCAAGGTTCTTTACTTTCAACAACATTAACAACAATGAAATTGTTGGTGCATAGAGTCCACTCTATTTCACAGAAGTAAAAACAATAAAGTTAAATGATAAAAAGTTCACATAAAAGGAAAATGATATATGTCAAAATAACATAAATATATTTAGACTCCAGTCTCTATCTGTAATGTTTCAATTTAAATTATAACACGTTTAGAGGTGTGATGGTCAGCACTGATGAAACACAGCAAGAAGGTTCTGGGTTTGAATCCTTCAGCCGACTGGAGCCTTTCTGTGTGGAGTTTGTGTCTGTGTGGGTTCTCTCCAGGTTCTCCAGCTTCCTCCCCCCCTCCAAAATTGGTCGTAGATGTGAGTTGTTGTCTGTCTCTCTGTGTTAACCCTGAATAGACTGGAGACCTGTTCAGTTTTACCACACTTCTAACCCAATGACAGCTGGGATAGGCTCCAGCTCCAACACGACCCTCAGAGGACAAACAGTTACAGAAAAAAATGAATGAGTGGATTGAGATGAGATGGATTGTGGGTAAAACTGTCCCTGAACATGTTGGTTCATGTGTGGATGCTCCAGAACCACCAGCCAGACAGTAGGAGTGTAAATAGTCTATATCTGGGGGTCTGGGCTCAGAGAGGACTGTTGTGTCATCCTCCTGCAGCCAAACCTTCTCAGACACCTCAGGAAGAAGAGGCTCTGTCTAGCTGCCTTGATGATGTTGCCCGTGTGGCGTTGACCAGCTGAGATCCTCACTGATGTTTTATGCCCAGGAACCTGAAGCAGTTGACTCTTTCTACTGCTACTCCCTCCAGGTGAATGGGGGCTTGTGTCCCTCCCTGAAGCCTCCTGTAGTCCACTATCATCTCATTGGTCCCAGCTGACGTAGAGCAGGAGGTTATTGGCTGTGCACCATGATGA
>NC_061776.1:3794617-3826067 GCF_022458985.1 Mugil cephalus
GTGTAAACCCATGTCCATTTAGATATTTCAATAGTCTTTTTCTTTAATCTTTTTTATATTCTGCTACTAAGATTTTTATATCGTTAGGTATTTGGGTGGACGACAAAAGAAGAATTTTGTTATAAAGGGGAATATTTCTATTACTACAGGTGGCGTCAGGGCAAACGGTTGGGCAAACGACCTAATATGTCTCAGTTTCAAGAAAACCAGCTTCAAGTACAGAAACGAAGAATTTCACAAACTCAAAGTCACAAAACTCAAACGAGTAGAAAAAGGGGAACGTGGTGCAAACGAAAAAGGCGTTTACTTTATTTGCTCTTTCTAACTACTATTACTGACTTAATTTCCCATTGTGTTGTGTTGTTGACATTGTTATATTTATATTTTTGTTAAAATTCATATGCAATTTTGTCATATGCAAAACCATTGGAGTTTACGGTAATTCAAAAAACTGTGTAATTTAACAGATCGCTGAAGAATCAATCGGTTCTGAAAGAATTAAAACAGGTTAAAAAAAGGTGCTCATGATATACTGGTAAATTCAGGTAGTTCAGACACACACACTCTGTCCAGCGGACAGTTAAAACAATTGTAGGGGAGGAGTGGGGCAAAGGAGACAGTTTTTATATTTCGTGCCCTTCTCAGGAGCTAAAGTGATTTATTATCATGATATATGATATAGTAAATTGTACACATTTTCCATTAATTCAGGATGAAGGGCCGTGAAATGTTATTGTTTTTTAAAAGTGGTCTTGTGTTCAGTTTACCCCAGCTTCGGGTAAAGTGAGACAGATCAGAGAAATCAACGGGGGTAAAGAGAAACCAGCTCGGGGTAAAGTGATGATCCACTTACTTTTGCCACTTGAAAACCAGCATAACAACACATGACGTAACATTTTGAAGTGTGGGATTGGTCAATTATGCACTTTTTTTCCTAAAACACTTGAAAGTAACTCGAAACAAAATCAAATACAAAATTATATAATTCAAATTGCTATTAATTAACATTTCAAATGTCAGATACAAGTTAGAATTAGAACCAAGGCAGAACACAGGACCTTAGAACCAGCTTAGAAAGGCCTGGGACCACCAAAAACAGGAAGAAACATCCGCTCTCTATTCTCTACAACTAGGCCGACTCTACATTCCAGCCCTGAAGGTTCAGGGAAGATGAGGAGGTGCTTCTCTGTGTGTTCTCCAGGCTTTTAGAGTTGAGGTCAGTTCTTCACCACATCACTTTTATAGACATGTTCACATCATTTTCTCTATAGCAAAACATGGGTCTCTGCCCACTCTTTCGGGAGGCATCAGGTGTGCTAAACACCAGAGCTTGCTTGTACAGCAAACTGTAAAAAAAAATGATAAAAAATAAAAACAAAATAAAAATATGAATAAAAAAATTAAATAAATAAGAAGAAAATCTAATATGAAAATTACTGAGAGATTAATAATAAAAGAATGATTTAATTTGCAATTTTACTTCATTTGTTTGTTGATTGGATTTACTCTTAATGTCTTTTGAAAGGACAAACAGGAAAAAGGGGAAAGCTTTGCATGCAGAACAAAGGATTTGAGGATTTGCAGAACAAGGGATTTGAACTTAGGGCTGCCTGCAGCCAGAAATTTAGCATCTTGCTCATGGGCATCAGCACTATGCAAGAGAGTACAGAACACCTGCAATTAAAATGCTTGGAGATGCACTACTTTATGGCCACGGCTGCTTAAGCGAAGCAGACAAAATGGTGAGTATAAATCAGTGTGGGATCACATGCAAAACACAGCCCATTATCACTTTTGTGAATAATACCTTTATAATGTAAACATGAATCAAATAGGTCGGCACTGATGCGGTGGTGGAGCCAGAAAGAATGCAAACGCTCTCGGGGGAAATGATTGGTGTCTGTGTTAGCACTGTGATAGGCGGGAGTGGTGACCTGTCCAGGGTGGACCCAGCCACTCGCCCGATGACAGCTGGATAGACTGCATGCAACCTTGTCTCAACATTTTGTACCATAATTATAGGTAATTTCATCGTTTTAAATATGTAAAAATGTTTTATATTAAACTTTAAAATACAATGTAAAATAGACAAAATCTTGTGAAATTTGCACTATAAATTGTATTTTAATTATGGAAATAACCATATTTTTATAATAAGGTAATTTTCTTGGTATTTCACAGTATCTGTTGTGTTGCCAGAAGTTTTTTCATTTATTCATTTATTTTTTTCAGTGTATGGAGAGGGAACTAGTTCAGGAAACATGTTGACCTCAATGAGAAACTGATCATCTGTTGTAATGTTGTAGCTTAATGTTATGAACGTTGCTTAAAGTAGTGTTGATGCTTTGAAGTTGTGTACGCAAATGATTTCATTCCCACTAAACTATCATCAATTTATCCTGGAGCTGACATCCGTTGGTTTTCTCCTCATCTTTATGTAACCTTTCCCTCTATCATTTCCTCTCAGTTCCCACGTTTCAGCATGTTACACTGAATCTGGACAGAGAGAGAGTGAGAACTAAACAACTGCATCATTTTATTTTGTACAATCATCAGTGAAGTGGTTAATTATTATTATTATTATTATTAGTATTATTATTATTATTATTATTATTGTTATTATTATTGTTATTATTATTATTATTATTACTATTATTATTATTATTGTTATTGTTATTATGATTTAGTGCAGAATAAATGTGTGTTTAAGTGAAAATGTTTTACTTTCATGTTGCTAAAAGTTATGATATAGTGTTATATTTTATTTTAACTGTTTCAGTATTTTGTATCATTACATTTAAAGTTAAGTGTGTGATGTGACTTGAGTTAAGGTTTGATAAGAGGAAGAGTATTTTTTAACAGATGCATATTACATTTATTTCAGTAAAACTAGAACGCTAGAATACAAATTCTTGTTGTTACGTATGAACACACTTATTAAAAGAGCCCACTATTTCATTCACTTTTATTTTTTTAAAATAATTAAGGTTCTTCTTGGTTTAATGAGTTCCTGTTTAGTAACAATTGTTAAACGGATGATTCACAAAAAGATGCTATCTACCTCAGTAAATGGTGAGTTATTTGATAATGAACATCATGGGGAAATAACCCCTTTCAAGGGTTTGCGGATTGGGTTTCCCACTGTGTTGAAGAAAGAGATTAAATGAAACTAAGATGAGAATGTTTTTGAACAACCATGATCTGATAGAAAAGAGACCAACCAAAGATTCAGTGCCTCATAGATGAATCTGAGGAATTATTTCATGATTTACCTCAGTTCAAGTTTGTTATTCTGGTTTCCATAACATGACTCTTGAATCTTTAAAATCTAAAAGAATGCAGCTATTTTGAATCACCATATCTCACAATGGCTTGCCACTAAATGTGTGCCTGAACACTGGGATTTTGTGGCATCAAGCCACACTTTGAATTTTGTCAATCACTTGTTACGGTAATTAAATGCTGCAAGCTTTTATTAAGGCAGGTGTTGTTTAAGTCTAAAGGGTTTAAACTAGAGGCCAGAAATATAACGCAAGATACATGAGGACGTTTATTTTACTACACTTTGTATTTGGGAAATATGAGACATAAAATAGATTACATGTAAAGCAGAAGAAGGGGGGGAGGGAAGTGGAGAGTGAAAGTGATTTACTGAGTATGTGTGATGATTGTATTTGGATGGTAGAGTAATGTGATGCTGTTGGTACAAAATAACTTATGAGTGCATGATGAAAATTCTCTTTCAGGCCTGTGTCTGGAGCTTTAAAGAAGGATGAATGAAGGAGTGTAAACAGCACAATATAGGGAGGTTGGTCATAATGTTATGGCTGGATCGATATGAGCTTCATCTTAATTGGAACATTTGACTGAAATCTTTTCATATGTCATGTCTAATCCTAAATATCTTTGTTGTTTCTTTGGCGCTTCCGTTTTTAATTGTGCTTTTTGATTCATTTTATTTTGTTTGTGAATTATTATGTTAAAATATCAAACATCATCAATAAATCTGATGTCAAATAAATAGTAGATCAGGAAAGAAGAATCTCCCTCAGCTCAGTAGTTTGTTGACTCTGTCTGAGATGGAGGTGAAATATCGTGACACCTGGGCTCTGGTTACTGCTCTACTTCTGTCACAAACACTGTTTGACATCTGTTATGTGTTGGTTTTTGTTCAGGCTGTCACATCATTTCTCACTGTGGGTATCATACTTCAGACGGAGCAGTAGTAGGAGGCTGAATGATAGACTTTAACTTTCTCTGTTTTCAACTCACAAATGTTCTGATTACACACAGACTGAGAAATCAATCTTCTCTGAGGATGATTATAACTTTATCAATTTTACCATCACTTTTATCATTCAAGAACACTCTGAATGTTTCTGTTTCTTTTTTCTGGAACCAGAATATATCATCTAATTACACTGGCCAGGTTCTTCAATCGGAAGGAGACTGTTTGGACCAACTCTCTGGTCATGTTAATGGTCCTTGTGGTCAGATCTGCTGCCATGGCAACCTGGGCTGTAGAGACACAGAAGATAGCTGAAGGTTTAGTGAGACAGTGTTTGTTTAAAGTGTGGAGTTTGTTGGAAACACTCACCTGAACACAGACCGCAGCAGAGCAGCAAGCTGGGAGGGAAAAAGCATTTTGTGTGGTGGTTGTTATCCTCTGGGTGAACTGGGGATGAAGGGGAGCTCTGATGCAGCTGAGGACCAACAAGGACGAGCCTGTGACATGAGACGGGGCACACGTGGTCTCTAGCAGGTCGCAAGCTACCATCAGCCCCTGGCAGCCCACAGATGTGAGTACGGTGCTGATGACTGGACAGCCTCAGATCAAGCTGCTGTGTCTCTTTCATGGTCTGATTTGAATCTGGACAGGCAGATGAATAACATCTGGGTCAATGAGCAGAAAGGGACTAAAAACACATTCATGTCCACCAAACCACATACAGGTTGGTGGTGAATTTAGTAACACAGACTGTTCTCCTGTTGTTGAAGATATGAGGATGAAAACACAAAACTACAAATTCCACACAGCTCCTCAACTCTGACTGAATCTTCAATGTGTTTCACTTCATTCACTAATGAAAGTGAATTTTAGGTGACTTGAATTCTTTTTCCCACTCCGTGTTCTCTGTCCATTTTCAGCTGAGGTGAAAGTTTAATACTCTTCTATTTAAAGGACTGTTCTCCTGAAGCACATTCACACTTTCCACTATAAATCAGTTCAATGACTCTTAAAGGTTGACAGTACGGATTATTTCAAATGAGAGGAACAGTATCTTAAAAGACTTTAAAATCATGACACAATCACTGGAAAACTCATGCAACTATGATAATTCATGAATTAGATTCAGGGCTGGTAATTTATTTTATACAGGGGGGCCACATGAAAAATCAGAGCTGTGTTGGAGGCCGAACCAAACGGAAACTTGAACTTATTTCTCAATATTAAATTTCCCCCATTATAAAAAGCAGCAAATTATATATGTTGATAAGCTGCTACTGTTAATCAGAAGTTTCAGAATATTCTGTAAATATTTATTTAAATTACTGAAGTTTGGTGTAGGGCGAAGAGGAAAATAAAACACAATGGATCTGTCGTTTTGGATATAACGCATCGTAATGTTGGAAACTTTATCGTCTTTGGAAGCCTTCGGTGCACCAAGGCGGGACCGTGTAGCTACATGAATTATTTTCTGTATCGCAATAAATCCCAATAAATGTTTCATCGATGGAACGAAGCTGTTTCAATCATCCTTTTCGAATAATTAATGAAAAAGTGCCATGACGTAAATAATACATCATTGGCTTTTCAAAATAAAAGCAACACAGTTGTATTGCGCAGCATAAATACTTGTTCATTTGCTTGTGACTGACTGACCCGCGGCCAGACAGGGATGTCCAAAGGGCCGTATGTTTGCACCGCGGGCCGTTTTATAAAATGCCCACGTCTTGTCTGAATTAGATGATCGTTTAACGTTGCTTTGTTTAAAACAGAGAACTTCTGTCATTTTATAATTATTTGAATATTTAAGAGATGAAACCAGTCTATCCTCAAGTTTAACACAGAGAGACAAACAACCATTCTCACTCATAACTATGACCAAGTAGAATCACCAATGATCCTTCATGTCTTTGGAAGGGGGGAGGAAGCTGGGAGAACCTGGAGAGAACGCCACACAGTACAAGGAGAACATGGAATAATCCAAACAGAAAGGTCCCAGTCGGCCGACTGGGATTCAAACCCTTCTTGCTGTGAGACATCAGTGCTAACCACCACTCCACTGTGCCGTCCCTTCTATGTGTTGTTTTCATGTTTTTTCTTCATTTCTAACTGTTGAAATATCAACAAAATCAATAGATATGATGTTAAATCTGTTCAAAATTTATTCTCTATTAGGTGACCTTGGGTGACCTGAAAGGTGCCAAAAAATAAAATGTAATATCATTAATATTATTATTAAATAAATAGTGAGAGCAGGAAAGAAGAATCTCCCTCAGCTCAATAGTTTGTTGACTCTGTCTGAGATGGAGGTGAAAATATGTGAACCTGGGGCTCTGGTTTTACTGCTCTCTTCTGTTCTCAAACACTGTTTGAATTGTTCTTCGGTTTTTGTTCAGGGCTGGTGCTCACATCTTTTCTCACTGTGGGAACCCACAGGAGCAGTAGTAGGAGGCTGAATGATCGACTTTAACTTTCTCTGTCTTCAACTCACAAATGTTCCGATTACACACAGCTGAGAAATCATCTTGGTGAGGATGATTAAAACCTTTATAATTTTTACCGTTGCTTTTATCAATAAGAAGAATCACTCTGAATGTTTCTGTTTCTTTCTTCTGGTACCAGTATATATAATACACTACATGTTCGAGTTCAACTCTGAAAGGAGACTGTTTGACCAACTCTCATGGTCCATGTTAACCTCGGTCCTGGGTTCAGATCTAGCGCCATGGCAACCTGGGCTGTAGAGACAACAGGACCGATAGATGAAAGTGTAGTGAGACAGTGTTTGTTAAAGGTGGAGTTTGTTGGAAACACTCACCTGAACACAGAAGACAGAGCAAGCAGCTGGGAGAAAAGCATTTTGTGTGGTGGTGTTATCCTCTGGTTGACTGGGGAGAAGTGGAGCTCTGATTGCAGCTGTGGCCCCCCAACAAGGACGAGCTGTGACATGCGACGAGGCCACGTGGTTTCTGCAGGTCCTCAAAGCTTCCCATGCAGCCCTTGCAGCCACAGATGGAGACGGCTGCATGATGATTGACAGCTCAGATCAAGCATGCTGTGTCCTTTTCATGGTCTGATTTGAATTGACAGAAGAGAAAAAAACATCTGGGTCACTGATGCAGACGACTAAAAAACATTCATTGTTTCCCACAAACAATTAGGTTGGTGGTGATTTAGTAACACAGACTGTTCTCTGTTGGTTGAAGAACATTTAAGAGATTGAAAACCATTAAAAATCCTCCACAGAGCAGGTTGTACTGTGTAATATGTTACATCAATGTGCAGCTTTACTATCTCTCAGGACACTACAGGAGGAATTGGAACAAGTGAAGGCAGAAAATCAAAGGTTTGACTTCAAACTCTAAAATGCAGAATCAAAGTCAGGACTCTGAGAGGATTTGGTCAGTTAGAAGAGATTTCCTGCTCTGACTTGTATAAAAACAGACCTGATCACTGTGATCATTTTGTTGCTGCCTGAGGCTGTGAAATGAAGAATCAAAGAGAAGCAGCGCCACCTGTGGCTGAGTCAACTGGAAAGTACAAAGGTATCCAGACACAATGGACGCACAGTGGTTCAGTGTAAACAGCTCGGAGCTCTGGATGCAGTACATCACCATGTCTGGACAAAACAGAGTCCATTATGGAGCAGTGGCTTGTTAATTACCACTGTAGCTGTCACATCTGCAGCTTTATCATTCACAAGAAGAAAAAACTCCAATGATGAGTTCTGATCAATCGAAAGGAAGAAAGAAAATGAAAATCTCATCCTCACAATCATTCATTCCTCCTTCTTTTCTACTGGATCTCTACTTTCATGATATTCAGCCGCTATGTCTGCTTAATACTTGTTTCTCTGGAGAGAAGAAGGTTATGTTCCATGTGTAGGTTTTTCAGGGCAGAGAGTTAATGTGAATCAGCAGAAAAACGTGGTTAAAACTGGTTTCAGGATTAAATTTGGTTTTACTACAGTAGACACACAGGTGTTGGCTTATACCATAGACTGTAAATAGTACAATCAGTGATTAGAGGTGATAGCATGAATGTACTGTCAGTATGTACTTTAAAGATAAAAAAGTAACCGCACAGAGAAGTATTCATGAAAACAATATAAACTGGGACATTTCAGAGCATCACTGCCACAACAAGAAACAAGAAAAGGTGTCATTGAAAATGGTCATGTTTTAATTTGTTTTTTATGTTTTTAACGTCTTGTAACACGTTATAATGTGTAAAACTGACCCATTTTTATTTTTCTGGTGTTTTCAGCTGCTTCTCTGTTTACTATTATTTTTACCTTTGTGATTAGAATTACTTGCATGCTGTTGTGAATAAAATAACATAATAATATAATAAAATATTATCAATTTCATTGTTTTCAATTCCAACAATTTCACCGTTGATGATTTTTTAAAGCCTTTGAATAATGATATTCATATGTTTAAAAGTCATTATTTTCTCTTCCTGCCTGATTCTAAAAATCTAACGGACCAGAATGTGTTGTGTTCATATTAATTATTTTCAACGCCACAGTCCAACCACATTGGTACATAGCATTCACACATTATACATATATGACTTACATTCCCTACATACACACAAAACTAATTTGGACACATCATGTGGTGAAACATGTATTTTATAACAACATTGTTACAACATCCCTAGTTCCAAAAAGCATTTCACTTTTCATCTCATCTCATACTACCCCTTAATCCTCATAGGGTCACGGGGGTTGCTGGAGTCTATCCCATGCTGGCATTGGGTGTTGAGATGCGGGTACTCCTCTGGGACAGGTTCTCTCAGCCTAACACAGTACTAAACAGAGTACAAACCACCATTCCACCCCGACTGTGGAACTGCTGGGGTTGCCATCCTTGGTGTGTCCTTGTCTGCCCTGGGGGGCACCGACCTTGGGTCCCTTACAGCCTGGGTGGTTAGACACTCTGCACATGGTGTGGGGGCCTCTCTTGCCTGGGTCAGGGTGATCCTTCTTACGCAACGTCCCTATGGTTAAGGGGCTGGGACCCCTAGGCGTGAACGCCCCTGCTTATGTAAAGCACTTTGGGATGCTTTTCACTGTGAAAAGTGCTATATAAATAATAAATAAAGTCTGCAATTTCTGCAGTTTGAAACAGTGCCTCACTGTTTTACGACCCTTTGCGCTCACATAGTATGCTATGCATACTTTTATTCAGTAGATGTCGCTACATTTAATTGTATCAAATGCTTCGAAACACTGAGCCATTTTAACACAATTGCTTCAGGTTGATTCAGTGTTTCAGAAAGCTTCGGTTTCTCCATCACTACTTCCACCTGGTGTCCACTGCTGACAGGTCTGGACGAAACAGGAGTAAATCTTGGTTCCTTGTTGATATGTTCGTTATTGGGGTGCAGACTTTAAAACATCGACTGTATTTGAGAAGACAACGACACTAATTTATAGAAAAAATCTTTCTATAAACCACAATGATTTAAATATTGTGCTCAGAAGTAAATACATTTAGTCTTGGAGTTAAAAAAAAAAAGCCAATATTTAACATACGAAGATTATGTATTCAACGGTAACTGAAAATCAATCCCATCCCGCTTTGTTACACTGTTGGTGGTTGTAGGGAGATGAGGAGGATGAAAAGGATGGAGGCCTTGCTGCACCCAGACGGCTGCATCTTGTTTTCCTTATGAGGCGGGTAGCATCCAGTGCAGCCAATCACAAGATTAGGTGTGGCCCGTTCTCCCAATCACTTGGCACAGTCCTATTATTAGATAGGATTTGAAACAAAGAAAAAACACAGCAACACATGCACACACATGACCCCCCCCCCCCCCCCCCCCAGCTCCTGTAAATGACCAGTATATCTACTATGGTTACACTTGGTGCGTGAGCGCTCAGTACGTTGTTCATGCACGGCTTAATTGAGCTTTACTCAATATAATCGACTTTCTGATTGCGGCCTTTCCCATGATTACTGTACCGGAGAATAAACAGGATCATATAATAATAAGAGGTGTTCATATGTCAGGCCTGGGATTTCAAAACAATCATCAAGATGGATAATAGTTCAGCTTTTTTAATGTCGTATGTAATGTGTGTGTTTCTTATGGTGCAGATAAGATGGCGCTATCCCTCAGGTGGTTCTTCTACCAGCTCTGTTTACCTTCTTCTTCTGCAACCGTCTTTCTTGGATGTTTTTGTTCCAGGGTCATATACCAGCGCCGTGGTTGTGGCACATGTTCACACACGTTATCCACTTAAAAGTCTGACTAAGGCGTATACATGCCGGAGATAATGGTTTTAGATATTTCCACTCACCATTATCTTGTGGGTTAATAGATAGGGAGAACATGTTTCTTAGGCTTATTGGAGAAAAAACTGTGTGAGATGGGGGGCCAAAAAAAATGGTTGGTTTTTATGTTTGTGTTCCTTTCTTGACGGCAGTTTACAAGGCTTCTCCTAGGTGTAGCTTAGGGAGTCTTGACATGTGTCTTGGCGTCGGCTGCATGTTTTCATGTGTACGAGTTTCTTGTTGACTCTGCCTCTCAATTCATGGTCTCAATCAGAGTTTGGTTCCCTCTTTCTGCCCATATTGAGTTCTGAAGGGTGATATCGCCCATGGTTGCATGTGGTGAAGCTCTATAGATCTTGCAGGAACTCAGTGATATGAGCTTGACATGCGATTTCTCTCTACTCGAGCAGTAAGGTACCACACTACTTCAGCCTCTCTACTTTCCTTATGGATGGTAGACATGGTATTGATGTGTTTGTATATGTTTCTTTTCCAGGTACCAGAGGACAGTTCTGAGGAAGTAAACTGTTGGGCCGGGCCACTATTCTGTTTAATGTTTTTTGGTGCTCTTCAGTTACAACATCCCTTTTGGCAACAATGTCTACACCACGCTTGTTTGCCATGGTAAAGGGCAAGGGGACAGGTGTCATCGGCGCATTCCTTATTGTTTTGTCATTGAAACCCTTCTATGTACTAGCTTCACCACAGGGAGGTAGAGGTAAATTCAGCAATGGACAGCTCCTATGAACCCCTCCGTATGCCAGACATCTACCACACAAGCAAGCAGCCTCCTCCAGAATAATCTTTTGCAAAAGATTAAAACCATCTGCTTCAAGTAAACAAGTTAAATAACCATCACTCTTTGCCTGTTCACATGTAAAAGGTGGGTTGCTCAAAAGCAAGAAACTGTCTTTGAAACTTGGGACATCCTCTGCAACTTGTGAATGAACGAGTGGACACTAAGAAATAAAAGGAACTTCTGCCAAACTTCATGGCAAGTCATCTGCAGGGCTGTCGGAATGGGAATCAGTGTACGCCGTGGTAAAGTCAAAGTCAAAACCTGTTAATGGGGGGGAAAACTCGGCAAAAATCCCACCAGCCACTTCACCCAAAACCAAATCTAATAAAGCAAAGACTGTACTGCAACAATACACGAACTTCTGTCATGCAAAAAAGAGAGTGATCAGTTATCAAAGGGTAAAAACTCCCTCCTAAATGAAAGGCCTCAATGGTATTTGAAACTACTTCTGAGCATCAATTTTTTAAATGGAGAGGCTTGGAACGACTTTCTTGGCAACCATTCTGAATATTGAATAAAGTAAAATCATTCTGGGAAACAGTATTCAATGTTTTTCACATGTCCATAAGTTTGAAAGTTATAAGTTCATCAAAATTAAATTATCTTATTCATGATATACTTGTCTGTGAAGATATCTTTCAGTCCATAGAGGAAGTGCATTTTATTCGATCACATTCACTATTGACTGTTATCTACATCATTCTCTATGGTAACTAAGTGTTGCGTTCCTCCCTTTGGCCGCAAGAAGGCAGTAATTGTTTAAATGCTACGTTAAACGTTCACAAAAACATGTTTCATCTTTATTTTTAATAATGACACTAATACAATTTATTCATGTTTATGTTGGACAGTTTATATATAAAGGTAGAATGGACATGTGCGTAGGCTTCTGAGAAGGGTTATATTTTTTGTTTTCATAGGATGAGGAGGCAACAGAAGCCACTGCTGTATGTTTGCTCTTTGTCAATTAAATAAAACCACACCAAATTTAACTATCTTTGCATAAGCAATTAGCAGCAGGTCAGAGCATCACTGGAAATTGAACAGTTTGAAGAGCCTGAACACTGAAAAGTTCATGGTTCTCTAACTGGACCTGTTAGTAGATTACATCTAATCTATTAATCACAGAGGCTTTGTGATCCATTTAAAATCCATTTAATTAATGATGTTGTTGTTTTATTTCAAACTGTAAAGAGCATCTTTAATCATAGAACCTCCTGAACATGTACCAGGACATGAGCTTGGACTACTTCAACTCTGTGTGGGTGGAGGCTCAGAGGAAAAAAGGTTTACAGTAAATTAAAAAGAAAGGGAGGGGAGGCAAGTGAGCGTGTACAGAAGCAGATTTATGAATCTGTTCTCAGTGGTTATTAGAACAGAAACAAATGCTGACAGCAATCACGACTTACTTCCTGCTAGCAGACGGGCTGTGTGGGTTTGTGCTCTGCAGCCTCCACACCGTTAGCTGTGGCTTTTCACTTTAATGACACAATGACAGTTTCACCACCAGCTCTGGTTAAAGAATCTTTCCAGGAAGCACCTGTTTTCTTCAATTGAGAGACAAGAAACACATTTACTTTCATCATTAAAAATTAGAACCAGTTCTTTTTATGTTAAATTGTTTTTCCATTTAAATGAAAACTCAATTATTTTATTGTTGTGATTAAAATCTTTCATCCTCTCATAAATTTATCTCTCTGAGAATATAACTTTTTAAAGAAGTTGAACTCTGCTGCAAGTAGTTTTAAATTGTTCCAATGAGAAGATTTTAAACTTCTATATGAAACAATGATGCTTCCTTTTTCTTTATCATTAATCAGAACCCAACACAAACGTCACTGAGACAGAGACACAACCACGATATAAAAGGTCATGTGTTGTTGTGAAGCAGTGGCGTCCATGTTGGTCACCTCAAGTTCATTATTTCCATGAGTTATAGTTGGCAAAAAGCGTCTGAATGTTCCCAAATCAATTGTAATTCACATGAGTTACCTTATTAACCACCACTGACCACATTTCTCATTGAAATTAAATTCAAGCTTCATCTTTTATTCAGCAGTGCAGTCTGCTGATTAATTCACAGGGTTCATAGACATCACATCAAAAATCATAATATACGAGCTAAAGTAATTTATAGTATAAATATTTGACTTGGCTTTATTAAGACACATGGAAAAGAATAAAAATGTGTTTATTGAGGTGTGATCCAAGTGAAACAAAGAGCAGCCTGGTGGAGTATGCATTTTTAGAAAAGAGAAAACAAGAGCAGAAGATAACAGCTGGAAACTGATGATGATTCAGCTTCATTTTCATTATTATACAAGTCACAGTTAAAAGTGGAAATAAACTAGCCGACTAGTAGATATGAACATGTCTATAGAGAGATTTCTATCGTGAATATATGTGTTTCTATTTACAGGACGACAATCACACGTGAATGAACGGATACAGATTACAAAGAAGAACATTTCAACAACATTATGCTGAAACTGATATGAATGTGATGAATGAGATGATGTGATGGAGATGTGATGGAGAGAAAAGAGGAGCAGAAAACTGTCAGTAGCATGTGTGGAGCTGTGTGGACGGTCCCTTTTGTTTGTGAGGCTCGTTCAGCAGAGAGAAGTCACCGCCAGTACACCAGACTCTTCACTCTCGCACTGTGTACAGCAGGCAGAGCAGCTTTCACCCTGCACTGAGACTGGAAGGAACAACTGCAGACACACACACACACACACACACACACATATGAATTTGGCAAGTGTCAGATGATCCTGTAAAGTTGTTTCTTGTGTCTTCATTGGACATTGGAGCTATGTCCATGCAGAGGAGGCACAAGGTGATCTTACAGTGATGTTGCCGGCCAGAGCTGCCAGGTCTGCTGGCTCTCTCTCTGGGAGGGAACAGGAGGCTGCTGCAGCTGGAAAACCCCCTGAAACAGAAAAGGAGTCAAATGTTTGGTAGCTGCAGTGACATGTGTCAGTCCTCTGCTCCTCTGATCTCTTTGACAGCGTCTCAGATGAAGCTGGAACCACTGCGGGCCAGTCACCAAGCCTTTCATAACCCTTGGTTCCTGTGTTTGGCCTCCACTCTGTCCTCACTCTTTCTTCAATATTGGCGTTCACTATGCCTCCCTCGTGCTTGAATGTAGCAGTGTGTGTGT
The DNA here is from genome assembly GCF_022458985.1 of Mugil cephalus. Classification (NCBI taxonomy): domain Eukaryota; kingdom Metazoa; phylum Chordata; class Actinopteri; order Mugiliformes; family Mugilidae; genus Mugil; species Mugil cephalus. The sequence continues at coordinate 3,809,092 of NC_061776.1, forward strand.
ACGTGTACAGGATCATTTTTCATCTCCAGTCTGATGGAAGGCTCTGTGTCCTGACTCTTGAGCTCCAGTGATCTCCTGAGCAGAGGTCAGATCCTCCAGAGAGCGCCCTTTTCTGTCTTTTCCAGGAGAACTGGACCACAGGAGGAAACATGATGAGGCCAAGACACAGCTGGGAGCATCTTCCCTCCTGGTTGGGTCTGGATGCTGCTGGGTTCCACGTCACCACGGGCTTCACTACCGCTCATCTGAAGTTTGGACAGCACACACACATTGAACAGTCAACAAGCAGCTTACAGCATGGTCTGGAATTCAGCCTGAATCTGGAAACGACCATGGACTTGAATCCACTAAACTATCATCAATACACAAAAACTTCAATCTGCATTAATTGGGTTTTTTTTCCCCAGCATGTCTGAGCTACAGTAGCTTCGTCTGTTGGATCGTACACAATGGATCAATGATCCTCTGCTGCCATGACCACCCTGTCTTGGTTCTTGTCTTACACTTAGGACCACTTTTGATAGATACTGATCACTTTAGACAAGGAACAACCCCACAAGAGCTGCAGTTCTGGAGATGCTCTGAACCCCAGTCGTTAACCACTTCAACGGTGCATAATGTTTGGCTGTGATCAGTGTACATATTCATATATATGATAACATGTCTTCATGTAAATTTCTGTTTCTAAAATAACTGATGTTACATAAATAAATAAACAAATAAATCAGAAAGAATACAGTAGTTGATCAATCATCAGTTGTATAATCAAACCTGCTCCCAGATTAGAACAAACACACACTGGACAATCATCAAACACATGACTGGAATAACCTTTATACATTTGGAATAACTTGTGTTTGTATATCCTATATTCTTTCAAATCCAATATACATGCTTCCATACGTGGCATAGGATTTCTATTGGAATTTAAGTTAAATTTTTGTTTTTATTTAATTTTTTATTGCTTCTTTATATTTCCTCTGTGCTCTGTCCTAAACTGTCTACTGCTGCAACGCTGCCAATTTCCCACGGGTGGAATATATAAAGAATTATTCTTATTTTATCTTTAATCAAATGCACATTATTTGCTTCATTTTCCATTTGATTAAAGTAGTTTACGAAACTGTCGACTGTGTTTCAATACGTCGTCTTTTATCAATTAGAGTTATTGTAGTTTACAAAGTGAAATATTTTCCTATTTTATTTTATTTTATTTTATTTTATTTTATTTTATTAATTAGAAAGGCCTTTCAGAATAAGACGTCATCTGTATAGCCACATTTGTTTCTCCAAAACCTTGACATAAGGTTCAGCATTAATGGTTCGTTCACAAATGTTTAAGTTAATGAAGATCACCAACATTTAACACTGCTTTTTATTTCATGATATTATGAACTGAAGACCAGGAAACACACAAATTATTTTCAGCTTCACATTGAAAAACTTATTGGTCACAGAGTCATGAAAGCTCTTCTCCACCACCATTCTTTCTAATTAACCTAATTAGCTGTGACATGAAATTAAAGCAACTTTCTCATAAATAGTTTTTATGTCTTTTTAATATTTTCAATATTAAATAAAAATTAATTAAATTTTATTTTGTCATTTTCAGTGATTACAACATGTATTGAATAGTTCACATTTAGAGCTCGACTTTAATCACTAATAAAAATCATCAAATATCCAAGTTTGTGTCCAGTCATGTTCAAATGTTTAAATACTTTATGCTGATGATAGTAATAAAACTTTGTTTGAGGTTAATTCTATTTATTCGAACATCACATTCACTTAATGTTTTTTGTTCTTTTTTCTATTAAACATCATCAATTTAAAAGACACATTTACAACATATAAATATTAACTGACTGGAGAATACGATCTTGAAAGGTTCTAACTTTCAGAAATGATCTGTTCAATCGATAGAACACTTCAAAACGATCTGTAATAGTTGAAATCAAATATCATCTTGTATACAAGAAATTACTGAGGACGATCAAATCTAATGTCTGTAACGTCACTAATATTTACAGAAATAAAGAATAAACTTTAGTTGCTGAGTGAGTTTCAACATTGTTTTCAGAAGTGATTAAGCTTTTCTTATGTAAACAATGTGCAGGATGAATTCTCTAATATATGAAGAAAAAAACTCAACATGTAAAGCCTGAAGCAGCACAACTGACTTTAAACACGTTTCAGCTTCTACAATAAAACAAGTGAAGTAAAGAAATGTTTGTTCTTACCTGTTACAATGGTTTAGTTCCAGAGCCAATGATTGGTAGTAAGCTGTCAACACGGTGTAAAAGGACTAATACAAAAACCTGTGTGCGTTGAGAGAGTCAGCTGAAGGTGAAGGAGTCGAAAGAGGATTGGGATCATATCTTCAGCTCCTTTATGGATGTTTCTCTATTGTTCAGATCTACATGACTGTCTCTTCTTCTCTTTTCTTTTCTCCACACTAGCAGCATGGCTCTGATGTTAATGTCAGTGGTTGGTCAGTCCACTACTTTAGTGATGTGAACCCCGGCATGACAACTCCATGACAGTGATCGACAAGCTGCATGATGTCATCAGCGCCTTAGAGACAGCTCATCCTGATGACGTTATTATCACTAAGGGGGACATCAATCAGGGCAGGCTACAGACTCTATTCCCCAAATACTACCAACATGTGGACATGTTGCAAGAATAACACCTTAGATCATGTCACCGTAAACATACGGGCTGCATACAGGGCATGCACACTCCCCCCACTTCAGACACTTGGGTCACACATTCTTTGTTACTGAACCAGCCTACAGACCAATAAGTTTATTCTCTGGAGCACTGCTGGAAAATCTGTTTCTTAGGATCAGACTGGGATGTGTTTAAAGCTGCAGCCACAGTGGTAGACTTTGTTAGACACCAGGGACTCGCTGGTATGTGATGGGTTACATCAGCACTTGTGTTTGTCCAATATTGTAACACCAACGACCAACCCACAACATCAGACATGGGACTGGGAGATGATTCATTTCCATGAGGAAGGAGAGGCGCTCCTGATCAGCGGCTGTTTTACACAGGAACTTTACGTACTAGGGGTCCACTCATTGTAAGACCTCACCTGGACACTGAATACACACAGACTGGTCAAGAAGGCTCAACAGTGACTCCAATTCTTGTAGGACACTGAGGGCAAGTCAGCATGTAGCCTTAGATCCTCAGCAACTTCTACAGCTGCATCGTTCAGATCATCTTAACAAGCTGCAATCACCGTGTTCTACAGCAGCACTAATTACTGCAAAACGCTGCAGAGAGCGAGGAAATAGCTGAGAAGATCACCATGACTCCACAGGAGACTCCCAGGACCACCTAAGGACCCCACCCACCCCCTAACAGTTTGTTCACACTCTACCCTCAGGCCTCCTGATGTGCTGTAGTATGAAATCTTAGTGACTGATGAAGAAATCCCTTTTCCTCCTGACATTAAACTAAGTATATATTATAGAAGGAGTCTATAATCATGGTCTAAAATCATGGACGAGATCATCTCACACTATGTTTCTGTTTCTGTTCACATTTCATTTAATTGTGTACACTCATGTCCATTAAGATATTTGCACTAGTCTTTTTCTTTAATCTTTTCATATTCTGTTACTAGGATTTTTATATCTTTAGGTATTTGGGTGGACGACAAAAGAAGAATGTCGTGATTAATTGAAACATTTCTATACTACGGTGGCGACAAGGGCCAAACGGATGGCAACGACCTAATACGTCTCAGTTCAAGAAAAACAGCTTCAAGTACAGAAACGATGCAAAATCACAAACTCAAACACACAAACTCAAACGAGGTACAAAAAGGGGAACGTGGTGCAAACGAAAAAAGTTGTTTACTTATTTGCTCAACTAACTACTATTACTGACTTCATTTCCCATTGTTGTTGTGTTGTTGACATTGTTATATTTATATTTTTGTTACATCATATGCAATTTTGTCAATAATGCAAACCATTGTGAGTTACGGTAATTCAAAAACTGCTTACTTTAACAGATCACTGCAAATCCCCTCGGTTCTGAAAGAATTAAAACAGGTTAAAAAAGGTGCTCATGAATACTGGTAAATTCAGGTAATTCAGACACACACACTCTGTCAGCTGACAGTTAAAACAATTGTAGGGGAGAGTGGGGTAAAGTGAGACATTTTTTACATTTGCTGCCCTCTCAGCGAGCTAAAATGATATGACATGATATATGATATCAGTAAAATGTACACATTTTCCATTAATTCAGGATGAAGGGCAGTGAAAATGTAATTGTTTTTTAAAAAGTGGTCTTGTGTCTCAGTTTACCCCAGCTTCAGGGTTAAAGTGAGACAGACCAGAGAAATCAAGGGGGTAAAGTGAACCAGCTCGAGGTAAAGTGATCCACTTACTTTTTCCACTCTGAAACCAGCATAACAACACATGTTGTAACATTTAGAAGTGGGGATTGGTCAATTAAGCACATTTTTTCCTAAACACTTGAAAGTAACTCTAAACAAAATCAAATACATAATAATATAATTCAAAATGCTTTAATTAACATTCAAATGACAGATACAAGTTAGATTAGAACCCAGTCAGAACACAGGACCCTTAGAACCAGCTTGAAAAGCCTGGGACCCACAAAACAGGAAGAACATCCACTCTCATTCTCTACAACTAGGCCTACTCTACATTCCAGCCCTGAAGGTTACAGGGAAAGATGAGGAGTTGTTCTCTCTGTGTGGTTCCTCCAGGCCTTTTAGGTTGAGGCAGCTTCTTCACCACATCACTTTTATAGAACATGTTCCACATCATTTTCCTCTATAGCAAACATGGGTCTCTCCCACTCTTTCAGGAGACATCAGTGTTAACCACAGAGCTGCTGTACAGCAACCTGTAAAAAAAAAATGTAAAAAATAATAATAAAATAAAATAATGAATGTGCTCAGAACATTGATAATCATTCTGATTATGTGTGTTGTTTTAAATGAAAATAAAGTGAACTAAATGCATTCCTGGGATGTTGTGGCATCAGCCACACTTTGAATTTTGTCAATCACTGGTTACAGTAATTAAACTGCTGCAAGCTTTTATTTATGCACAGGCTGATGTTTAAGTTATAAAAGGTTAAACTAGAGACCAGAAATAACCTGAGATACATATGGAAGTTTATTTTACTACACTTTGTATATGGGAAATATGAGACATAAATAGATTACATGTAAGCAGAGAAGATGAGAGAAAGTGATTTACTGAGTATGTGATGATTGTATTTGATGAAGATTAATGTGATGCTGATGGCTACAAAATAAATATAATGCATGATGGAAAATTCTCTTTCAGGGCCTGTGTCTGGAGCTAAAGAAGGATGAATGAAAGGAGTGTAAACATGCACAATACTAGGAAGGTGGTCATGATGTTATGGCTGATTGATGTGGAGCTTCATCTTCATCTGGAACATTTGTCTGATTTCATTCATTATCATGAACTAAATCCTAAATATATTTGTGTTCTTGCTCTTTGGTTTAATTCTTTTGATTCATTTCATATTGTTTGTGATTATTCTGTTAAAATATCAACAACATTAATAAATCTGATGTCAAATAAATAGTGAGAGCAGGAAAGAAGAATCTCCCTCAGCTCAGTAGTTTATGACTCTGTCTGAGATGGAGGTGAAATATGTGAACCTGGGCTCTGGTTTACTGCTCTCTTCCTGTCACAAACACTGTTTGACATCTGTTCATCTGTTGGTTTTTGTTCAGGCTGCTCACATCATTTCTCACTGTGGGTATCATAGCAGGAGCAGTAGTAGGAGGCTGAATGATCGACTTTAACTGTTTCTAACTTCAACTCAAAAACATTCTGATTATACACAGCTGAGAAATCATTTATCTGAGGATGATTGAAACCTGAATCTATGTAACCACTACTACTAATATATAGAATCAGTTTGAATGTTTCTGTTTTTTTCTTCTGGTACCAGTATACATAGCTACTACACTGGTCAGTTCCACATCTGATGGAGGCTGTTTGACCAACTCTCCTGGTCAATGTTAACTGGTCATTGGTCAGATCTGCTGCCATGGCAACCAGGGCTGTAGAGACACAGACATATAGATGAAGGTTAGTGAGACAGTGTTTGTTAAAGGTGGAGTTTGTTGGAAACACTCGCCTGAACACAGACAGCACAGAGCAGCAGCTGGGAGGAAAAGCATTTTGTGTGGTGGTGTATCCTCTGGTGAACCTGGGGAGAAGTGGAGCTCTGATGCAGCTGAGGCCCAACAAGGACGAGCTGTGACATGAGACGAGGCCACGTGGTTTCTAGCAGGTCCTCAAAGCTCCCATCAGCCCCTGCAGCCCACAGATGAGACGGCTGCTGATGATTGACAGCTCAGATCAAGCTGCTGTGTCCTTTCATGGTCTTGATTTGAATCTGACAGCAGATGAAAAACATCTGGGTCACATGATGCAGAAAGACTAAAAAACATTCATGTTCCCACAAACACATTCAGGTTGGTGGTGAATTTAGTAACACAGACTGTTCTCTGTTGTTGAAGAGCATTTTAAGAGATGAAACCATTAAAAATCCTCCACAGAGCAGGTTTACTGTGTAATATGTAACATCAATGTGCAGCTTTCATATCTCTCAGGACATACAGGAGGAACTTGACAAGTGAAAGCAGAAGATCAAATGTTTGACTTCAACTCCAAAAAGTAGAATCAAAGCTCAGTGACTCTGAGAGATTCTGGTCAGTTCGAAGAGATTTCCTGCTCTGACAATTTATAAATACAGACCTGATCAGCTCTGATCATTTTGTTGCTGCCTGAGGCTGAAATGAAGGAAAGAGAAGCAGCGCCTACCTTTGGTGAGTCACTGGAAGTACAAAGGCTTCTAGACAGAAATGACTCACAGTGGTTCAAATCATTTCATTCCTGCTTCTTTTCATACTGTATCTCTTCTTTCATGATATTCAGCAGATATGTCTGCTGTAATACATGTTCTATGGAGAGAAGAAGGTTATATTCCATGTGAAGGTTTTTTAGGGCAGCAGTTAATGACTGAATCAGCAGAAAAAAACGTGGTTTAAAACTGGTTTGAGGATTAAATTTGGATTTACTACAGTAGACACACAGGTGTTGGACTTATACCATAGACTGTAAATATACAATCAGTGGTTAGAGGTGATAGCATGAAATGTACTGTCAGTATGTACTTTAAAGATAAAAAGTAACCGCACAGAGAAGTATATCATGAAAACAACATAACGAGGACATTTCAGAGCATCACTGCCACAACAAGAAACAAGAAAAGGTGTCACTGAAAATGAGTCATATTTTTAATCACATGTGATTTTTATGTTGTAACATCATGTAACACGTTATGATGTGAAAACTGACCCGTTTTTGTTTTTCTGGTGTTTCAGCTCTTCTCTGTTTATATATTTTACTATGAGATAGAATTACTTGCATGCTTTTGTAAATTAAATAAGATAATATATAATCGAATATAACAATTTCACCGTTGATGATATTTAAAGCATTGAAATGAATTCATATGTTTAAAAGTCTATTTCTCTTCCTGCCTGATTCTAAACATCTAAAGGGTTAAATGTGTTGAGTTCATCTTAATTATTTTCAACCCCCAGTCCCACCACATTGGCACATAGGCATTCACACATTATACATATATTGACTTACATCCCTACATACATACATACTAAGCACACATATGGAGAAACAAGTATTTTATACAAACATTGTTACAACACTCCCTAGTTCCAAAAGCATTTCACTTTTCATCTCATCTCATACTACCCCTTAATCCTCACTAGGGTCACGGGGGTTGCTGGAGTCTATCCCAGCTGGCATTGGGTGAGAGGCGGGGTACATCCTGGACAGGTCTCCAGCCTATCACAGGGCTAACATAGAGACAAACAACCATTCACCCCGACTGTGGAACAGCTGGGGTGCCATCCTTGTCCTTGTCTGCCCAGGGGGGCACCGTCCCTTGGGTCCCTTCAGCCTGGGTGGTTAGACACTCTGCACCTTGGTGTGGGGGCCTCTCTGCTCGGGTCAGGGTGATTCTTACCGCAACGTCCCTATGGTTAAGGGGCTGGGACCCCTAGGGGTGGACGCCCCTACTTATGTAAAGCACTTTGGGATCCTTTTCAGTATGAAAAGTGCTATATAAATAAATAAATAAAGTTTAAAGTTTGAAACAGTTCCTCACTGTTTTACGACTCTTTGTGCTTACATAGTATGCTATGTATACTTTGATCCAGCAGATGTCGCTATATTTAGTTTTATCAAATGCTTCGAAACACTGAAGCATTTTAACACAATTGCTTCAGGTTGATTCAGTGTTTCAGAAAGCTTCGGTATCTCCATCACTACTTCCACCTGGTGTCCCACTGTGAAGGTCTGGACGAAACAGGGAGTAAATCTTTGGTTCCTTGTTGATATGTTCGTTATTCTGGTGCAGACTTTAAACCGTCGACTGTATAGAGAAGACAACGACACTAATTTATAGAAAAAATCTTTCTATAACCACAATGATTTAAATATTGTGTCAGAGTGAATACATTTAGTCTTCAGTTAAAAAATATCTAGTATATGTATATGTTAGTTGAATAAATCTATTGTTATGGCCCAGTCTAGAGGTGCCTATAGCACAACATGAAAGTGACCATCTTCTCCACACCAATAATCTCCTAACAAAAGAACTAAGGGCTTCAGGGTGGACCAAGGCCAAAATAACAAACAAAACAACTCTATCTGTGAAATAAAGAAAATAACATCCAAAAACAAAACAACAAAGGTTTACCTTCCAAACTAGAATACACAGGAGGAAACAATCAAAACTAAATGGAAGTCCACCTCTACTATTCAAAGGTAACTGAAACAATCCCATCAAGCTTTGGTACAATGTTGTGGTCTGTTGGGAGATGAGGAGGATGAAAAGGATGGAGCCTGCTGCCCCCAGACGGCTGCCATCTTGGTTCCTCATGAGGCGGGTGAGCATCCAGTTGCAACCAATCACAAGTTAGGTGTGGCCCGTTCTCCCAATCAATTCTGGCACAGTCCTATTATTAGATATGGATTAGAGATAAAGAAAAAACACAGCACACATGCAGCACACATGACAGCCCTGTAAAATGACCACAGTCATAACACTATGGTTACACTTGGTGGTGAGCGCTCAGTACGTTTACATGCACGGCTTAATTGAGCTTTGCTCAATAATCGACTTTCTGATTGTGGCCCTTGTCCCAGTTTACATGTAACGGAGAATAAACAGGATCATATAATAAACAAGAGTCGTTCATGTGTCAGGCCGGCATTTCAAACAACAACCAGATGGATAATAGTTCAGCTTTTTTAATGTCGTACATAATGTGTCCGTTTCTTATGGTGCAGATAAGATGGCGCTATCCCTCAGGTGGTTCTTCTACCAGCTCTGTTGTGTTTTTATGTTTGTGTGCCTTTCTTGACGGAGTTTATAAGCCTTCCTGGGTGTAGCTTAGGAGTCTTTACATGTGTCTTTGCGTCGCTGCATGTTTTCATGTGTACCTGTTTCTTATTGACTCTGCCTCACAATTCATGGTCTCAAGCAGAGTTTGGTTCCCATCTTTCTGCGATACGTGAGCTGGAAGGGTGATATCGCCATGGTTGCATGTGGTGAAGCTCTATAGACTTGCAGGAACTCAGTGATATGAGCTTGACATGGAGATTTCTCTCTCTGAGCAGTGAGGATACCACACTATTCAGCCTCTCTACTTTCCTTATGGATGGTAGATCATGGTCTTGATGCGTTGTATATATTGCTCTTCCAGGAAAAAGGACAGTTCTGAGGAAGTAAACTGTGGGCCGGACCATTATCTGTTAATGTTATGGTGCTCTCAGTTACGACATTCCCCTTTTGGCTAACAATGTCAACACCAAGCTTGTGCCAATGTAAAGGCAAGGGGGACAGGTGTCATCGGTGCAGTCCTTCTTGTTTTGTCATTGAAACCCTCTCTATGTCCAAGCTCTCACAGAGAGAGGGAACTTCAGCACTGGACAGCTCCCCTGAAAACCCTCTACTGCCAAGCTCTGACTTCAGCACTGGACAGTTCCTCTGAACCCTTCTCTCCTGCCAAGCTCTCACAGGGAGAATCAAATCAAATCAAACTTTATTTATATTGCACCTTTCATGCAATAACAGAAAATGCAACATGAAGTGCTTCACAAATAAAAACCATAAAACATTACAAGAAACAAATCAAGAACATACCTGCTCCCTCCCCACCCACACACACACACACACCCACCCACCCACACACACACACACACACACACCCATATACAGGGTTGATACCATAAAAGCAAGTCAGACAGTTAAGAAGGCCCAAGACCATTAAGACATTTACAAACTACTGAAAAACTTCTTCAGCACTGGACAGCTCCTTTGAACAACTCCGTATGCCAGACATACAGTGGGGGAAATAAGTATTTGATCCCCTGCTGAATTTGTAAGTTTGCCCACTTCCATAGAAATGATCAGACTCTGGTTTTTATGGTTGTTTACTGGTTATGGGTATAGACAGAATATCAGTCGAAAATGCATAAAAAACACACAATCTAAAAGTTATAAATTGTTATGTATTTTATTAAGGGAAATAAGTATTTGATCCCCAACAATTCACTTAGAATTCAGGCTCCTACAGATTGGCTGGTGCGCATGTGGCACACAGCTGTGCTCAGTCAACTAATTACCAATACTCCTGATCTTAACTCGTCATGTATATAAAGCACACCTGCTCTAAGAATCAGTTTCTTACATTCCAACTTCTACAGCACCATGGGCAAGACCAAAGAGCTGTCAAAAGATGTCAGGGACAAGATTGTAGACCTGCACAAGGCTGGTATAGGTTACAAAACCATCAGCAAAAGGCTTGGTGAGAAGGTGACAACTATTGGTGCCGTTATTCGCAAGTGGAAGACCCATAAAAGGACCATCAACTGTCCTCGGTCTGGAGCTCCCCGCAAAATCTCGCCTCATGGAGTGAGGATGATGATGAGAAAGGTGAGGGAGCAGCCTAAAACAACACGGCAGGAGCTTGTTAATGATCTGGAAGCAGTTGGGACCTCCGTCACCAAGAAAACAGTTGGCAACACACTGCGCCGTTATGGATTGAACTCTTGCAGTGCCCGCAAGGTCCCCCTGCTCAAGAAGGCACATGTACAGGCCCGCCTTAAGTTTGCCAGTGAACATCTAAATGACTCAGAGAAGGCTTGGGAGAAAGTGCTGTGGTCTGACGAAACCAAAGTTGAGCTATTTGGCATTAACTCGACCCGCCGTGTTTGGAGGATGAAAAAACGTGAGTATGACCCAAAGAACACCATACCCACGGTTAAGCATGGAGGTGGAAACATCATGTTTTGGGGCTGTTTTTCAGGAAAGGGTACAGGGCAACTTCACCGCATTATGGGGCCAATGAATGCAGCCATGTACTGTAACATCTTGGACAAAAACCTTCTTTCCTCAGCAAGAACACTGAAGATGCCTCGTGGGTGGGTTTTCCAACATGACAATGACCCAAAACATACTGCCAGGACAACAAAGGAGTGGCTCAAGAAGAAGCATATTAAGGTCATGGAGTGGCCTAGTCAGTCTCCAGACCTTAACCCGATCGAAAACCTGTGGAGGGAGCTGAAGCTCCGAGTTTCCAAGAGGCAGCCAAGAAACTTGAAGGATTTAGAGACTGTCTGTAAAGATGAATGGGCCAAAATCCCTCCTGCGCTGTGTGCAAACCTAGTGACCAACTACAAGAAACGTCTCATCGCTGTGCTTGCCAACAAAGGTTTCTCTACAAAGTACTGACTTGTGTTGTGCTTGGGGATCAAATACTTATTTCCCTTAATAAAATACATAACAATTTATAACTTTTAGATTGTGTGTTTTTTATGCATTTTCGATTGATATTCTGTCTATACTCATAACCAGTAAACAACCATAAAAACCAGAGTCTGATCATTTCTATGGAAGTGGACAAACTTACAAATTCAGCAGGGGATCAAATACTTATTTCCCCCACTGTATACACACAAGCAAGCAGCCCCTCCCAGAATAATCTTTTTTTCAAAAGATTGAAACCATCTGCTTCAAGTAAAGAAGCTAAACTACCATCACCTATTTGCCCAGTTCACAAGATAAAGGCAGTTGCTCAAAGGAAGAAACTGTCTTTGAACTTGTGACATCCTCTGCAACTTCTGAAGAACAGAGTGACACTAGGAAATAAAAGGAACTGCTGCAAACTTCCATGCAAGCTCATTTGCAGGCTGTCTAATGGGAAACAGTGTCACTTCAGGCGTAGCCAAAACCTTTCCACCAGGTAAAGTCAAAGTCAATCCTATTAATGTGAAAACAAGGACAAACTCCCACAGTCACTTCACCTGAAACCAAATCTAATACAGCAAAGACTTACTGCAACAATACACCAACATCTGTAATGCCAAAACAGAGAGTGATCTGTTATCAAAGGGTAAAACTCCCTCCAAGATGAAAGGCCTCCAATGGTATTTGAAACTACATCTGAGCTTCAATTTTGTCAGTGGAGAGGCTTGGAAACGGCTTGGCAACCATTTTGAATACTTGAATAAAGTAAAGCATTCTGGGAAATAGTATTAAATGTTTTTCACCATTTTCCATAAGTTTGAAAGCTATAATACATCAAAATAAATGATATTATTCATGATATACTTGTCTGTGCAGATACTCTTTCAGTCCATAGAGGAAGTACATTTTATTCTATCACATCTCACTATTGACTGTATATCTACTTCATGCTCTATGGTAACCTAAGTGTTGCAGTACCTCCCTATGGCCAGTAGAAGGCAGTAAATGTTTAAAGTTCTACGTTAAACGTCAACAAAACATGTTTATTTTTAATAATGACGATAAAACCAATTTATTCATGTTTATTTGGACAGTTAATATACAAAGGAAGAATGGGACATGTGAGCTAGGCTCTGAGAAGGGTTATGTTTTTTGTTGTTATCACGGTGAGAGGCAACAGAAGCCACTGCTGTTTGTTTGCTCTTTGTCAATTAAAATAAACCACACCAAACGTATTTATTTGCCTGGGCAAAGCACTTTTTTCTGAATTCCTACCTGATTTTAATCAGTGAGTACAGTGGTGGTTGTTTGATTTGAATGTAGTTTCTTTTTTAAGTATTTTTTCATTATCTTCTTTATTATTTTGAGACAAACAGCTACTACACATCCTTTGTTTCATTTAAAATGTAGTACTGCAGTCCCAAACTAGGCCACGAGTTGGAGAACTTGTGTGAACAATTGTTCCTGTGAAAGTTTTGTTTTTTCTTCCGGAAGATTCACCACATATCCACTGTACCGTTTACCAGCCTCAGATTTACTGTTCAGTCTGACACTGGTCATTTCATTTCATAAACCAACCTCACACAGTATGACATGCAGTAAAGTCGATGATACATTGCCAGTTTCTATACATGTCTATACATGTCTTACAGTCTCTGGAAGACATGTATAAGCCATGTTCTTTCAGTTCCCATAATTAAAACACAATTGTTTTGTATTCTCCTTGTCCTGTGACTCCTGTTCAACCTTTAGGTTGACAAACTAATCTGGTCATAAGATGGTTGTCCCAGGCAGGCGGAGATGTCTCCCTCCGTGTAGTCAATGTTGAAGGTGTGATATTTTTATGCTAAAGGTGAGTGGCATCCAGAGCTCAGAGCTGTTTTACTGAACCACTGTGAGTCATTTGTGTCTGGATGCCTTTGTACTTCCAGTGACTCACCACAGGGTGGCGCTGCTTCTCTTTGCTTCTTCATTTCAGCCTCAGGCAGCAACAAAATTATCAGAGCTGATTAGGTCTGTATTTATCAAACATGTCAGAGCAGGAAATCTCTTCTAACTGACCAGAATCTCTTTAAGAGTCACTGAGCTTTGATTCTACTTTTAGGACTTGAAGTCAAACATTTGATCTTCTACTTTCACTTGTCAAATTCCTCCTGTATGTCCTGAGAGATATTAAAGCTGCACATTGATGTTACATATTACACAGTAAACCTGCTCTGTGGAGGATTTTTAATGGTTTCATCTCTTAAAATGTTCTTCAACAACAGAGAACAGTCTGTGTTACTAAATTCACCACCAACCTCAATGTGTTTGTGGGAACATGAATGTTTTTTAGTCTTTCTGCATCATGTGACCCAGATGTTTTTCATCTGCTGTCAGATTCAATTCAAGACCATGAAAGGACACAGCAGCTTGATCTGAGCTGTCAATCATCAGCAGCCGTCTCATCTGTGGGCTGCAGGGGCTGATGGGAGCTTTGAGGACCTGCTAGAAACCACGTGGCCTCGTCTCATGTCACAGCTCGTCCTTGTTGGGCCTCAGCTGCATCAGAGCTCCACTTCTCCCCAGGTTCACCAGAGGATACACCACCACACAAAATGCTTTTCCTCCAGCTGCTGCTCTGTGCTGTCTGTGTTCAGGTGAGTGTTTCCAACAAACTCCACCTTTAACAAACACTGTCTCACTAACCTTCATCTATCTGTCTGTGTCTCTACAGCCCTGGTTGCCATGGCAGCAGATCTGAGCCAGGACCAGTTAACATTGACCAGGAGAGTTGGTCAAACAGTCTCCTTCAGATGTGGAGGCATTGTCAAGTGTAATAATAATTATATATACTGGTACCAGAAGAAAGAAACAGAAACATTAAAACTGATTCTTAATTTTTATCCAAATGATGGTCAAATTTATAAAGGTTACAATCATCCTCAGAGAGATGATTTCTCAGCTGCGTATAATCAGAATGTTTTTGAGTTGAAGTTAGAAACAGCGAAAGTCGATCATTCAGCCTCCTACTACTGCTCCTGTGGGTTCCCACAGTGAGAAATGATGTGAGCAGCCTGAACAAAAACCAACAGATGAACAGATGTCAAACAGTGTTTGTGACAGGAAGAGAGCAGTAAACCAGAGCCCAGGTTCACATATTTCACCTCCATCTCAGACAGAGTCACAAACTACTGAGATGAAGCTCGATATCAATCAGGCATAACATTATGACCACCTTCTTAATATTGGGTAGGTCAACCCTCCCTTGTGTCTCGGACTCAAAGAATGGACATGGGTCTTGTGAGGGTGTCCTGTGGTGTCTTGTAATAGGATGTTGGGTTACACTTTCTATGAAGGCTGTATTTAAAGGTGTCTATAAAGCATTATAATGGTCATTATTACCATCTATACATATTCACAAGTCGTCATAACCAACTTCATGATGCATTATGACAACTGGTTATGAATGATTATAATTTTAATCTGAATAGTGCATTATAAATATGTCAATATCTGCCTAGTCACTTGTTAATGTTATGATGCATCATAAGTACTTTGCTTTGCTAAATGTGCATAGTGACGCATAATGAGTTTTGACTTCGCCTATAGTGCTTTATATCTGTAGTTATAAGTATATGTAATAAAGTTATAATAATGTATACATCTCCCTACAGCACACAGTTATAAACATCTATGCAGTATCATAAGTGCTATTTGTCAGCGCTAAGTAAAGTGACAAGAATATGACACTATTATTAACAGATATAAGTTACTATGAGTAATTAAAAGGTGCAATGAACTAAGGACCGAGTCTGGCATCTTTACCCCATATGCACAATGTTAATATCATAGGTTTTATTAGTCAGCTTTAGGTAAGCTTTGTAGTGCAAATGAGGTGTTGTGGATATAAGACTATTGTAAACAAATATGAGGCACAATGAAATGAGAGCCTGGACAGTAAAGACAAAAGGAATGCATTTAGTTCACTTTATTTTCATTTAAACCAACACACATAATCAGAATGATTATCAATGTTCTGAGCACATTACACAAACACGTGAAACACGTGAAACAGGCCACAAAAGTGGCACGGCGTGGTCCTAGAGATGTGGCTCTTAAAAGTGCCTTTGGGTTGGTGAGGTGATTCAGGGTCAGAGGTCAGGAGATGGTTTGACAGCAACTACAAGAAGAACAGAGGCAAATCTTTAGTGCTCTAGCTGGGTTTGTTTTTTATGCAGAAAGGTTTGATTGAAAACACATAAGCAGATCACGTTTTTTTGTTTAAAGCAGCGTAATGAGACATTATGTTACCGCATATCATGCAGGCAGCACAGATTACCCGTAGGTGGCTTAAGCTAGCTACACGAAAGTTACCAGACACGGCTAGTTTTAACTCACAAGTTAGATCGTTTGATTGAAACCATTCGAAATCATTGCTTTAATATGTAAACGATGTGCTTCATGTAAGCAAAGTAAGGCATTAGCTCACAAAACATTAGCAGGACGGAGAGACAACCTACCTGTCCTGAAGAGGGCTCAGCGGAGAAAGGAAAGAAAAGTCGCTTTACGACTAGTACATACAATCAATGCTTTACGACAGTGGGAGGAGCTGGAGAGGGAGGTGGGTGGGGTCAGAGGTCAGGGGTCATGGACTAAGGAATGACACTTCTACAATAACAATAATATAAATAAAAACGATATCAAAATAATATCTGACAGTATTCAATAAAGGAAAATATATATATATATATTATATATATATATATTTTCAAGCCTTGTAGTTTATGGTCTTTTCTCTTCAGCCCCTTTTCCTGTTTTTGGGTGTTTGGGATGTGTACAAAATTTAAAGGTCAAAAGGTAATTTACCAGATGCCAGCTCGTAAAACTAACTAGACGTAAGGACATAAGTTCTCTTTGTTTATGAATGGGGGTTTTGGGGGATGAGCATCATATATAAGGGGACTGTTGGAGCTGAAACAATTCGACAATTGGCCAGAAGATTCCTCAGATTCGACAAGAGTTTTTTATATTGTTCATTCTTGTAATAAACCTTTTTAAATGCAAGAGAAGACTTGTCAGCGGTGATCACTTCTTTCTTCGGCACACTTCAACAC
>NC_061776.1:3826567-3857553 GCF_022458985.1 Mugil cephalus
TTGTCGTCTGGATCATGACTGATGAGGACCAGAGGGCGGGAACACGTGACACCAGTTTTAAAATCTTTGCATTGATTTAAGGGTTCTTTTAGTGGTTTTTAAATTTCTTAACGGTCTTGGGCCTTCTTATTTGTCTGATTTACTTTACCCTTCAACCCGCGTGAACTCTGAGGTCTTCCAGCACCGGCCTTTTAACCAACCACAAGTTCTATCTAAGAAACACAGGGAGGCAGCATTTAGTTATTATGGCCCCGACTGTTGTCACAGCCCTGGCTCAGAGAGCAAGACAAAGGGGGAGACCACACACGTTTAAAGTAATTTAACTGAAAATGTTTTTATAAATACAACTCAAATCATCATAATAACGATATCAGTAAGGTCAGTAATGTATGCAATGTATGTATGTAAATGAAATGTGTTGATGTTTAAAACAAAGAAACACAAACACAAACCAAGCAGGCGGCAAGTGATCAGAGAGAGAGAGTGAGAATGAAGAGTCAGCTAAACACCCTGGGGCAGGTTGCTCAGGTGCATGTGACTTGGTTCATCAGCTCCACCCATATACCTGCAATGAGCCTGCAGAAAAACAATCATGACGACCAGAAGAGGGAGGGGTCGTCACACTGTGGAACAGCTGGAGAAGCTCAGGGCCTCAGAGACTGTTGATACTTTAAAAAAGAGGCTCAACACTCGTCTTTTTAGTCAGGCTTTTACATGACTTTATTTCTCCTTAATTCTTTTTCATTTTATCACATTACTGATTTTAATTCTTGTCAATTCTATTCATCATATTTTATCATGACTCTTTTTATTTGTGTCATTAGTGTTTTACATGGCTCATTTTAATACTTTTATTCAAATCCTCTTATTACTTATTTATTTACTTTTATATTTGTGTTGGATAAACAGTGTTTAAAGTCATTTACTTTATTTTATTTCACATTTATTTTAATTTTTATTCATTTATTTTTCCTATTTCTTTCCACATCTTTCTGTTTCCGTCCTTTAATTCTCCAGTGTTTCCTGGTGGGGTCCTGCCACGCTGGGGGCTGGTCCTGTCTGTCTGTGGGGGTGCCCTCCCTTGTGTCCCTTCAGCCTGGGTGGTTGGACACTCCACAATTAGGTGTGGGGCCCACCTCTCTGCCCGGGTCTGGCTGAGCCCTGTGGAGGCACCCCTATGGCCCACCTCCAAAGACATGGTCGTTCAGCCAATTGGTCACCCTAAACAGACCCTCGGTGTGAGTGTGAGTGTGAATGGTTGTTTGTCTCCGTGTTGGCCCTGAGATAGACACACCGATGACAGCTGGGATAGACTCCAGCAACCACCATGACCCTAGTGAGGATAAGTAGTAGTAGAGGATGAGATGATGAGATTTTTGGTACCTGTTTCATCTATTTCCTTCACATGGTCCTTTGCTGTTGGGAGTGATTTGAACTCCTCGTACCACAGTCCGTTCATCTCTAAAAGACAGTCTGTGTCTCCTTCCTGGACACGATGATGGCGCTGTGGTCCTGTGGTATGTAGTATTATTTCTACAGATGAACATGGTTCCTTTACCCATTTGAAAACTGCTTCCAAGCTTTAACAAGACTTGTTGAGGTTCACAACTTCAGCACTGGACAGCTCCTCTGAATCCTCTCTACTAACAGACATACAGCGACTCAATGCTTTTGTACTTCCAGTAATTCACCACAGGATGGCGCTGCTTCTCTTTGCTTCTTCATTTCAAAATGATCAGAGCTGATCAGGTCTGTGTTTATCAAACATATCAGAGCAGTATAGACTGTTAAAAACTATCACCCAGAGGTTTGATGAGTCAGTGCTGATGTTTGAATGTTGATCAAATGAAGGATGTGTTTCATTAACAGTCATGAAATAGTTTCATTAGCAGCAGGTCAGTGTGTCAGTGGAAACTCAACTGTTTGAGAGCTGAACACTGAAAGTTCATGGTCCTCTAACTGGACCTGTTAGTGGATGAATCCTAATCACTCATTAGTTACAGATGTTTCTGGTGAATAAATAACATTTAATTAATGCACTTAGTGATTATTTCAAACTGTAAAGTCCATCTTTATTGATGAAAACCTATAAATACCCTGAACATGACACCAGCTTCAGGTGGTGATTGGACTCAGTTCATCTCTGTGTGGGTGGAGGCTCAGAGGAACAAAGGTTTACAGAAAACAAGAGAAAGGGAGGGGAGGTGATGAGTGTGTTCAGCAGCCGATATCAATCTGTTCTCAGTGGTTATTAGGACAGAAAACAAACTGCTGACAGCCAATCAGACTTCCTTCCTGCAGCAGACGGGCTGTGTGGGTTTGTGCTCTGCAGCCTCCACACCGTTAGTTGTGGCTTTTCACTTTAATGACACAATGAAAGTTTCAACCACCAGCTCTGGTTAAAGAATCTTTAAAGGAAGCACCTGTGTTCTTCATCTGAGAGAGAAACACATTTACATTTATTATTATAAACACATTTGTGTTTACAGTTAAATAAAACTAATTATTTTATTGTGTTGTGTTTAAAATCTTCCATCCTCTCATGAATGTCTCCTCTCTGATAAATATAACTTTAAAGAAGTTTAAAGTTTTTACCTGTAAAGTGTTTAAATTGATCCTGTGAGAGGATTTTCAGCCTCTATTAGAAACAATAATGCTTCATGTTGTTGTGTTGTCATTAATCAGAACAGAACACAGGCCTCAGTCAGACAGAGACACAAACCCATGAGACAAACAAGTCATGCTGTTGTTGTGAAGCAGGCGTCCATGTTGGTTCACCTCCAGTCTCATTAGTTCACTGAGTTCTAGTTGGAACAAAAAGTCTGAACGTCCCAATCACTTTAAATGTATCATGAGTTGACCTCATTAACCTTCATTTTCTCTCAGTGCATCAGTTTGTGCTTCATTCACAGGGTTCATAGACGTCACATCCAGGAACTGGAAGCAGCTTGTTACTTTATTCACTGACGTCCAAACTCTAAAGTTCAAGTGTTTGACTTGTTTTGTTAGGACACATTAAAATCAGTTGATGAAAACCAGACTCTGGGATTGTGTCGGTTTCTCGTGTTTATTGAGTGTGTTCCAGTGAAACTAAAGAGCAGCCTGGTGGAGTCTGCATTTATTAGAAAGAAACACAAGAGCAGAAGAAACAGCTGGAAACTGATGATGATTCAGCTTCATTTTCATTATGATACAAGTCCCAGTTAAAAGTGGAAATAAACTAGACGACTCGAGAATTGACACGTTCTATGAGCAGATTTCTATGTGAATATATGTGTTTCTATTTACAGGACGACAATCAACACGTGAATGAACAGATACAGATTACAAAGAAGAACATTTCAACAACATTTACTGAAAACTGATGAAAGTGATGAATGAGATGAAGTGATGAGATGTGATGGAGAGAAAAGAGGAGCAGAAAACAGTCAGTCAGCATGTGTGGAGCTGGTGGACAGTCCCCTGTTTGTGAGGCTCGTCAGCAGAGAGAGTCCACAGCAGTACACCAGACTCTTCACTATCAGCACTGTGTACAGCAGACAGAGCAGCTTCACCCTGCACTGAGACTGGAAGGGCACTGACAGACACACACACACACACACAGATATGAATTAGTGCAAGTGTCAGATTGATCGTGTGAAGTTGTTCTAGTGTCCTCATTGGACATTGGAGCTGTCCATGCAGAGAGGCAGCAGGTGATCTTACAGTGATGTTGCTGCAGAGCTGCCAGGTCTGCTGGCTCTCTCTCTGGAGGACAGGAGGCTGCTGGAGCTGGAACCCCTTGAAACAGAAAAGGAGTCAAATGTTTGGAGCTGCAGTGACAAATGTCAGTCCTCTGCTCCTCTGATCTCTTTGACAGTGTCTCCACATGAAGCTGAACCACTGCTGGACACAGTCACCAAGCCTTCATTACCTTGTAGTGCTTGGGCCTCCACTCTGTCCTCCACTCTTTCTTCCAATGTATCCTCCACTGTGCCTCCCTCATGCTTGATGGAGCAGATGTATTTATACATGTACAGATCATCTCTATCCACCAGTCTGATGGAGGCTCTGCGTCCCGACTCTCTGAGCTCCAGCTGATCTCCCTGAGCAGAGGTCAGCTCCTCCAGAGAGCCGCCCTTCTTCTGTCTTTTCCAGGAGAACTGGACCACAGGAGGAAACATGGATGAGGCCAGACACAGCAGTGAGCTCTTCCCCTCCTGGTTGGGTCTGGATGCTGCTGGGTACACGCTCACCACGGGCTTCACTACCTGCTCATCTGAAGTTTGACAGCACACACACATTGACACAGTCAACAGCAGCTTACAGCACTGGTCTGGATTCAGCCTGATCCTGGAAACTACATGGACTCTGATCACTAAACTACTCATCAATACAGAACAAAGTTCAACCAGCATCAACTTTTTCAGCAGTCTGAGCTACAGCAGCTCGTGTGTTGGATGGGAGCACACGGGCCGGCCTTCTCTATGATCCTTGATCTCTGGTTCTTCTCCCTCCTTGAACCTTTTGATAGATACTGATCACTACAGATCAGGACCACCCCACAAGAGCTGCAGCTGGTGAAGCTCTGACTCAGTCGTCTAAACATTTCACTGGTCATAATGTTAAGGCTAATCGGTGCATATATTCACTATACATTAGAATATGACTTCACGTAAAGTTTCCATAAAACAGTTTGATGTTTGATGTGTGAGCAGACGTGTGTTAACTCTGACCAGATACAGACTTAAAAATGTCAGTTCATCAAGAAACACAATTCAGACTGAGTTAAGGGACGAGCAACAAATCTGACAACACAACTGGTCGAGGAGACACATAATTATCTGTTTGTTTGTTCTTTTCTTCAGACATTTTTAAAGCGGTTCAAAAGGAAAAAATAAATTATTGTGGGAAAAGTTGTGGGAATAACTACGAATGTCAAACCTGCATTGTGTGGAGCCAGAAAAAAAGCATCTGCAGCATTTCATCAACCCCAAACTGGACTAATATGGTTTTAACACCTTTTTGTTATGTTGAGTCATTGACAGATCCAGGATCCAATGTTCTTATTTTGCTTGGTGTTAATATTTTGAATTATTATTTTTTTTATTCATTGTTTTGTAGTAAAAGTTGTTGCAGTCTGTTCAGATTCTATATTTATATTTTAATCCTGTTTGAATCACAACTTCACGTCCATCACCTCATTCATTTCTAATGACCCTATGAGCTGTGATATGAAATTAAAAGAATCAACTATTCATTTAAAAAGAAATCATTTTCAGTCTTTGTAATATTTTCAGTTAAACTGAATTTAATTCCCCCTGAGTTCTTCTCCTGGGTGTGATGACCTGCTCTGGTCACATGAAGGATCAGTGCTGATTTACTTTTATATACAAATCAGTTCTCAGTCAAGTGCTTTTATCCACTCTGGACCTTTTACATGGAAAATGTTGCAGAACAACTGGAAACAAACTCAGTTCATTTTTCATTGAGAGCTTTTAAATCCAAACTGAGAGGACATGAGGCCAACTCCACAAAATTCACTAGTTTTTATAACCTGCTTGTAAATTGAATCATCTTCTTTTCATTTGTCTTTTCTTTGTCTTTTAACTGTGTCATTTTCTAACTGTGTTTTGTATTTGCTGCTGTCTATTTTCACCAGGACTCCCTTTAAAAAGAGCTTCTCAGTCTCAGTGGGATCATTCTGGTTAAAGGAATAAATTATTTAGATCATTTTCAAACCCCTGAATTCTGTTTCCAGTTGTACGTTTGTCATTTCAGTGATTACAATATGTATTGAATATGACACATTTAAGAGCACAGACTTTAATCACTAATAAAACACATCAACATGTTAGTTTGTGTCAGTCATGTTCAAATGTTTAAATACTTTATGCTGATGATGGTGATAAAACTTTATTTAATTTGACATCACATTCACTTTGTGTTTTTTCTTTTCCTATTAACACATCATCAATTAAAGACACATTTACCATCATATAAAATAAGTGACAGCGATTAGATCTGACAAGGTTCTAACTTTCAGAAATGATCCAATACAATCGATAGACACTTGAAAAGAATGTGAAATAGTTGAACATCAAATATCATCTTGTTTTCAACAGAATTACTGAGACGATCAAATCCTAAATGTTCGTACGTCACTAATATTTACAGAAATAAAGAATAAGTTTAGTTGTTGAGTGAGATTTCAACATGTTTTCAGAAGTGATTGAGCTTTTCTTATGTAACAATGGCTGCAGGATGAATTCTCTAATAATGAGGAAAAAACTAACATGTAAAGCCTGAAGCAGCACAAACTGACTTTAAATACGTTTCAGCTTCTACAATAAAACAGCTGAAGGAAAAGAAATGTTTGTTCTTACCTGTTACATACAGTTTAGTTCCAGAGCCAAAGATACGGTAGCTCTTCCCACTGCTACACAGTGAAAAAGACTAATACAAAAACCTGTGTGCCGTTGAGAGAGTCAGCTGAGGTGAAGGAGTCAAAAGAGGAAGTGGGATCATATTTCAGCTCCTTGATGTGTTTCTCTATTGTTCAGATCTACATGACTGTCTCTTCTTCTCTTTTCTTTTCTCCACACTAGCAGCATGGCTCTGATGTTAATGTCAGTGGTTGGTCAGTCCACTACTTTAGTCTTAGTCATGGACTGGATCTGGACTAAAGGATGGATGATGGACTCACATCAACATTTCTACACATTCTTGGTCCCAGAGGATCAACTTCATTAACTGACTGTTGATTTGGACTTTTTATCTAGCGCCACCAGCAGGTCAACATCTGTTTTGGTCATCAGATTTTCTGTTGGACATTCAGTGTCCGGTAGCATCATTACATAGAAACACATATGAAACATATTTAAGTTATAACATAAATATTTAATAATGTAAATAAATATATAGAATAGTATCAGTAATGACCACAGTCCAGTTGGTTCCTCACAGGGAGGCGCTGTAGAGTCTTATGTCCTGAAGGACAAACGTCCTCCTCAACGTGTCCATGGAGCAGGACAGAGACAGCAGCCTGTCCCTTAACCAGCTTCTCTGTCTGACTATGGTGTCATGTAGAGGGTGGTGGACATTGTTTTCTCTTTTCTTTTTTTATTTATTTATTAGCACATAAATAAAAAGAATAGTGAACAGATCAACACCATAACAAAGCACATAGTACATGAAGAAGAGAAAAATATAGGAAGTCTGAGACCAAATAAAACCCACAGGAGCTTGTCAGGTGTCCCTCCGAGATGACAAAAATTCAGCACAAACAATACATGAACTAACACACACACAGATTATTGTATGGCCATCTATGAGGACACTCATGGGCATAATGCATTCCCTAGCCCCTTACCCTAACCCTAACCATAATCTAATTTAACCTTTACCCTAAAACTGAGTTTTAACCTTCAAAACAGTCAGAAAGTGAGGACCGGACAAAATGTCCTCACTTGACACAAATGTCCTCAATCTGATGGTATAAAACTTAAACTGCTTCTTGGGAAGAAGAATACACGAAAAGAATGAAAATTTGCAGAAAGTTTCCTTTGAAAATGGGCAGAATACATAGAGATGAAACAGTGAGGTGGAGCTACAGAGTCTGTTGGAGAGTGTTGTCATTTTTGCGTAATAATTAATGTTATTATTCATAATTTAAGTTGATTTTGATGAAACGTTTTTGCAGGATGAAAATACCATTGAGGTGGTTCTTTAAAGTACTCGTCCAAACAACATAGCAGTATGTTGGAGTCTATTGAGAGCCTGTTAATTCTTTGTATTGATTATGGTAGATGAACTATTATTTATAGTCTGTCCTATACATTATTTATTTGTAAAGTTAGGACTGTTTTCTTAAATTGGTCCAGTCAGGTCCCTCCTGCTCATCAGGCCGTCCTCCTCCTGGGATTAATGAGTGAGGACAGCTGGTTGCTGGTGTCTCTTTTGTCTTCTTTTGTGGTGTTG
Source organism: Mugil cephalus (assembly GCF_022458985.1). NCBI lineage: Eukaryota > Metazoa > Chordata > Actinopteri > Mugiliformes > Mugilidae > Mugil > Mugil cephalus. Next base: position 3,834,527 of record NC_061776.1, read on the forward strand.
AAGGAGTGAGGAGTGAAACAGTTTTTCAGCCTCTAAATTACATTTATTTATTTCTGATTGAAGTCGACCCGGAGATGGTTTTTGTTTCTCCAAATAAATGACAGTCCTTTTGTGGAAACTGTCTCTGTGAGTGCTTATTTTTTGTGGGTCATCGACCTCCTCCTCACAAACTGCTCTGATGTTTTTCACCATCATCTTTTGAACACCAGAGTAGCCATAACACAGTATGAGATGTAAGGATAGATCATGGTGTAACAGAGTTTTCTTGATAACAGATGCCGTATTCTTCTGATAACTCCAATATTGAGATGCCTTTGATAGATCAACAAACACTCGCAGTGTGATTTCCTTATTGTCTGTGGCTTTGATGTTATCAGTGAGTTGGGTTAAGACTATTAAAGAGGAAAGTTTCTCTCTGAACTCATACTGGTGATCATAAAATATATTATTTTCATTCAAATATTTAGCCAAGCGGTTGTAAACTAGTTTTTCTAAATCTTTGGAGAAACATGGTGAAACAGATGTTGGTCTATAATTAGAAAGTAAAGAGAGATCGTCTGCTTTAAAAGCTGAATGACTTGGACCCATTTAAACTGTTTCAAGTGACAGATTTATGATATGAAGTAGTGGTTTAGAGATACATGGAAGACTTATTTTAAGTTTGTTGGATTTCAGATCATCGTGGTCTGGTGCAGATAATTTCATTTTGTTAACAATATTAATAGGGTCAGACTCAGGGATGGGAATAAATACAAAAGAGTGAGAGAGACTCACAATCCCAGAGACAGACAGAGGAGTCTGTGGTATCTTCTCTGAGAGAGAAGGACCAATATTCACACAAAAGTTCTTAAAGTCATTTCATATTTCAAAGGGATCAGAATTTGTTTCATAAACTCCTTTGAATTCACTTTGTGCAGGGCTATCATATTTTAGTTAATTAGTTCATTGATAATCTTCCATGTATTTTTCATATTATTCTGACAATCAGAGAATTTAGTCTCATAGAGACTGCCAGGCCACTAGTTAGCCAAGATTTGCTTAGGTTGGTTGGTTTAGTTTTCTTTCTTTGAAGTGGAAAAGCCTCATCAAACATCATGAAGTATTTGTCATGGAAGGTATTGTTTGCAGTTTGAGTGTCATTTTCAACTTCTACATCAGACCAAGAAGCAGTAGATGATCTGTCAATGAATTCACTCATGTTGCATTTATTAAAATTACAGAGGAAAACCTCATTAATAGAAGAATTAGCTTTGATAAAACACAGGACGATGGTCAGTTAAGTGACAGAAAAGAATACCAGGTATCGCCACCACACAATAACAATTATAAAAATATTGTTGATCAGAGTTTCATTTAAAGCAGTAATTCTTGTCGCTCTTGTTATGAGGAGGAAGAAAGATGAAGCATTAAGATAAACTGAGATTAATATTTATATCACTCATTATATATCAGGTCTTTATTCATTTATAATCTTTCTGAGAATAGAATAGAAACAGTTAATGAAATAATTGATGTTAGAATTTGAAGGTCTATAAATACAAACAACCATAATGTTCTTGTTGGACAAAGGCTCAGAAAAGTCTAAACATGTTCCATAGAAGTTGGGACAGGGTCAACAAAAGACTGAGAAGCTGAGGAATGGAAAGATGAAGAGGTTGGAAACATATAAGAACAATGTTTCATCATCTAGAGAACATGATATCATCAAAAGATCTGTCCTGTGACCTTTGACCCCTCAGGCTGCCCTGCATTTAAACACATCATTGTGTAAAGGATGTTACCAGGAGGCTAAGGAACACTTCAGAAACCACGGTCACTTAACACAGTTCATCTCTACATCTACAAGTTAAAGACAACACCACAGCAGAAACACCAGCAGCTTCTCTGAGATGGACCCACACAAAGAGGAAAAGTGCTGAGGTCTGATGAGTCCACATTTCAAACTGTTCCTGGAAATCAAAGATGTTGTGTCCTCTGGGCTGAAGAGGAAAAGGACCATCCAGATTATTATCAGTGTAAAGTTCAAGAGCCATAAACTGTGATGTCTGATAGGGTGTTGATGTCCATGGCATGGAGGGATGTTAGTGCTGTCCAACGTTTTCTTCAGGGACGTCCCAGCTTATTTGTCCACACACATTGTGCATCGTTCCAACATTGTGGCTTGGTAATAAGGAAGGAGGCTGTTAAATATGAAAATGTGTGATGCATTATGAGAAGCAAAATAAGACAATGGAGCCCAGACTGTTGAGAAACTGAAGTTCATCAGCAAGAATGAGAAAGAATTGACCCACAGAGCTTCAGTGGTGAATGTGACCCTGTCCCAGCTTCTATGGAACATGTTGCAGGAATCAAATTCAAAATGTTGAATATTTACACAAAAACAATCAAGTTTATCAGTTGGTTCATTAAATATCTTTGTAGTTTATTCAGATGAATGTAGGTTGAAAGTTATTTCTGAATCATTGTCTTCTGTTTTCATTTATATTCTATGAAACTTCATTAGAACAGAGGTTTGTGAAACTCAAACATCAGAGGAACACATACGTGTGACTTCAGCTCTACCTTCAATAACATAGTCCCATCCAAACTTATCATGAAGCTCATGGACCTATACATCAGCTCCTCCCTGTGTAGATGGATCCTTCCTGATGAACAGACCACAGATGGAGCAGATCTGCAACTCCACCTCCACCACACTGAACCTGAGCACTGGGGTCCCTCAAGGATGTGTCCTCAGCCCTCTGCTCTTTCCCTCTACACACATGACTGTACGTCCAAGCACAGCTTCAAAATCACCATTAAATTTGCTGATGACTCCACCATCATTGGCTTCATCACAGACGGTGGTGAGTTATTCTACAGAGAGGAGGTTAGAGATCTGTCATCATGGTGCACAGCCAATAACCTCCTGCTCAACGTCAGCTAGACCAATGAGATGATAGTGGACTACAGGAGGCTTCAGGGAGGGACACAAGCCCCCATTCACCTGGAGGGAGTAGCAGTAGAAAGAGTCAACTGCTTCAGGTTCCTGGGCATCAACATCAGTGAGGATCTCAGCTGGTCACGCCACACGGGCAACATCATCAAGGCAGCTAGACAGAGCCTCTTCTTCCTGAGGCGTCTGAGGAGGTTTGGCTGCAGGAGGATGACACAACAGATCCTCTCTGAGCCCAGACACCCCAGATATAGACTATTTACACTCCTACCGTCTGGCTGGTGGTTCTGGAGCATCCACACATGAACCAACAGGTTCAGGGACAGTTTTTACCCACAATCCATCTCATCTCAATCCACTCATTCATTATTTTCTGTAACTGTTTGTCCTCTGAGGGTCGTGTTGGAGCTGGAGCCTATCCCAGCTGTCATTGGGTTAGAAGTGGGGTGAAACCTGAACAGGTCTCCAGTCTATCTCAGGGTTAACACAGAGAGACAGACAACAACTCACATCTAGGACCAATTTATGGAGGGTGGGAGGAAGCTGGAGAACCTGGAGAGAACCCACACAGACACAAACTCCACACAGAAAGGCTCCAGTTGGCTGAAGGATTCAAACCCAGAAACTTCTTGCTGTGTTTCATCAGTGCTGACCATCACACCACTAAATATGTTATAATTTAATTGGAAACATTTTGGATAGAGACTTGAGTCTGTTCCCACTGCACCATTCCACTTTATTGTTTCTATATATTTATGTTATTTTGACACATATCTTTGTTCTTTTATCTTAACATGATTTATTTGTTGTCTTTACTTTGGTGAAATAGAGTAATAGAAATAGAAAGTGAAATGATGTGGTGAAATCTGCTGGAAGGTGTTAAACAACAAGTGCTGCTGGAAGTGTTTTCATTAACATTGTGAAGCAGGAATGGACTTTATTCCAGCAGCACCTCAGAGCAGAGGAGCTTCATCTACATCTTGAACATTTATCTGAAATCATTCATTCTATTCAACTTTGACTTTTCAAAGTCTTTGAAAATATCTTTGTGTTTTTTTGCTCTTTCATTGAATTTTTTTGATTGATCTTGTATTTTTGCTCTTTTTTCTTCTCTGTGTTGTTTTCATCTTTTTTCTAACTGTTGAAATATCTGCTAACAACATCAATAAATCTGATGTCAAATAAATAGTGAGAGAAGGAAAGAAGAATCTCCCTCAGCTCAGTAGTTTGTGACTCTGTCTGAGATGGAGGTGAAATATGTGAACCTGGGCTCTGGTTTACTGCTCTCTTCCTGTCACAAACATTGTTTGACATCTGTTCATCTGTTGGTTTTTGTTCAGGCTGCTCGCATCATTTCTCACTGTGGGGATCTTTCTTTGCACAGCGGCAGTAGTAGGAGGCTGAATGATCGACTTTAACTTTCTTTATTTCCAACTCACAAACTTTCTGATTATACACTGGTGAGAAATCATCTATCTGAGGATGATCGGAATTTAACTCCACTTTCGTTGTATTTTTGTTAATACGAAGAATCCATCTAAATGTTTCAGTTTCTTTCTTCTGGACCCATCCTATCCAATCGTAATCACACTGGTGAGTTCCTCCACATCTGAAGGAGACTGTTTGACCAACTCTCCTGGTCAATGTTAACTGGTCCTGGGTCAGATCTGCTGCCATGGCAACCAGGGCTGTAGAGACACAGACAGATAGATGAAGGTTAGTGAGACAGTGTTTGTTAAAGGTGAGTTTGTTGGAAACACTCACCTGAACACAGACAGCACAGAGCAGCAGCTGGGAGGAAAAGCATTTTGTGTGGTGGTGTATCCTCTGGTGAACCTGGGGAGAAGTGGAGCTCTGATGCAGCTGAGGCCCAACAAGGACGAGCTGTGACATGAGACGAGGCCACGTGGTTTCTAGCAGGTCCTCAAAGCTCCCATCAGCCCCTGCAGCCCACAGATGAGACGGCTGCTGATGATTGACAGCTCAGATCAAGCTGCTGTGTCCTTTCATGGTCTTGATTTGAATCTGACACCAGATGAAAAACATCTGGGTCACATGATGCAGAAAGACTAAAAACATTCATTTTCCCACAAACACATTCAGGTTGGTGGTGACTTTAGTAACACAGACTGTTCTCTGTTGTTGAAGAGCTGAGATGAAAATACAAAACTACAAATCCACACAGCTCCTCAACTGACTGAACTTTTCAATGTGTTTCACTTCATTCAGTAATGGAAGTGAATTTCTAGTGACTTGAATTCTTTTCCCACTCTGTCTCTCTGTCTATTTCAGCTGAGGTGAATCATGAACTAATCACTGAAAACTCTGTAAATATAATAATATTTTAATCCATGTATTGTATGATTTTATTTTGTATATTTGACATTTAAAGAGATGAAACCATTAAAAATCCTTCTCAGATCAGGTTTATTGTCTTATATTATTCTACAGCTTTAATATCTCTCAGAACACACAGGAGGAATTTGAGAAGTTAAAAACAAGATCAAATATTTTGACATGTTTGACAATAAGAGACCTGATCTGCTCTGATCATTTTGAAATGAATAAGCAAAGAGAAGCAGCGCCATCCTGTGGAGACTCACTGAAAGTACAAAGGCATCCAGACGCACAGAGCTGCTGCCTCAGCTCCAGACTCTACGCTCTCTACACTGTCTCTGACTGTGTCTCAACGAGCAAAAACAATGAAGAAGACACAACCATCCTGGGATGAGACTTCATACAGAGAACAAATAAATAACATCACCACCTATGGAGAGGACAACAATCTTGTTCTCAACATAGTAAAAACAAAAGAACTCATTCTGGACTTCCAGAGGAAAGCCCCCCTCTGTATCCTCTCAACATCCAGGGGACTGAAGTGGATCAGAACAGACAGTCACAAGTTCCTGTCTTCAGGTGTCAGAAGACCTGAGCTGAGCCACAAACACCAGAGCAACAGTGACAAAGGCCAGACTCAAATGTCAGCCCCTCACCCAGACCTACAGAGGACTCGTTTATAAAGTATTTGCATTGGCTCCTCATGCGCTTCAGCAGGATCATTTTAAGTTTCTTTTAGTAGTTTCTAAATGTCTTAATGGTCTTGGACTTTTTGTTTCTCTGACCTGCTTTTAGCGTATCGACCCTCATGAACCCTGAAGTCCTCTGGTACCGGCCTTTTAACCAACCACAAGTTCTATCTAAGACACACAGGGAGGCAGCATTCAGTTATTATGGCCCCGACTGTGGAACAGCTGGAGAAGCTCAGGGCCTCAGAGACTGTTGATACTTTTAAAAAGAGGCTCAAGACTCTAGAATCTTTTTAATTCTTCTTCTTGTACATGATTTGAATTCCTACTAACTCTGTTTTATCTGATTTGATGATTTTATTTCATCCTGATTCCATTTTATCACAGTTGATTTTTATTCATGTCACTGGTGTTTTACAGGACTTATTTTTATATTTATAACCTAGTCTTACTGGGTAAGTGACTTATTTTAGTTCCTTACCACATCTTACTGTTTTAGTCTTTTAGTTCTAGGAGCCTGTTCCTGTCAGCCTGTGGGGCTGCCGTCTGTTGGGTCCCCCCATCCTGGTTCCTGTTATCTTGGGGTGATTTTTACGGCAGAGACCCTATGGTCTGTCATGGTTTATGTCTGACTTTTATTTTGTGAATCATGTTTTGTGTTTCCTGTTTTATTTTGTTAAGTTCTGGATTTCCTGTCTTGTGCTTCCTCGTGTGTCCCTTGATTGTTCATTGGGTTCACCTGCTGTCATTGCCCTGATCTGTTTCACCTGTGTCTTGTCAGCCCTCAGCCCTCTTGTGTACATGTAGCCCTGCCTTTCCTTTGCTCCTTGTCGCGTTATTTTATGTCTCCTCTATGTTGCCATGTTCCTTGTTTTTCCTTGCATTGTTGATGATTGTTTTTTTCTTTTTCTTGATTTTGATCTTGTTTCTTTAATTTTTTTGGAAAAAGAACTATATTAATAAAGTTTGATTTGGGGCATCAGGGCTGTAAGGACTTCATTTCATTTAATTTTATTTAATTTCATTTATTTAGAAATAATTAGGAGAACCTTGCTCTGGATTTCAAATGTCCCTGTACTAAAGTCTGTTCTATTCTATCAGACAGTCTCAAGATGAACTTGCCCAAGAGTTTGGAGCAGTTCCAGCAACTTGTGCTGTTTTTCGATCTACGTGTAAACTGGAACAAGGAAGAATTGGATTTGAGTGACTGCTTTTTTCTGATCCTGTTGTTGGTCACTTGTGTTCCTCAGTGGATGAGGAAAAGGACGTCACTAGATCAAAGATGGTTTCTCAGTTTCATCAGCTGTCTTTGTCTTGTGACAGTTGATTGGTGAATAAAGGTGATGCTCGCTTATCTCCTTTACTTGAAGCTGCAGTACTGGGTGATGGTCTCAGTCTTTGACAGTGGGTTAATTTGTGAGGGGCCTCTTGCTTGTATCTATATGATGAATTCACAGGAGCTGTCCAGTGCTGAAGTTACCTCTCCTTGTGTGAGTCTGTCAGTAGAGAGGGTTCAGAGGAGCTGTCCAGTGCTGAAGTGAGGAACTGGTTTGTCAGTGGCCTTGACCCAAGGAAATCTGACAAACTCTGAAGTTTTGAACAATCTCTCAGGATGCTTGGGTGATCTTTCTATTTACAGTTGTACTGATCTGATAGAGTTCATTGAGACTTGTAAATCTGCAGAGACCTGGTAGTGTTTTCTTGTGTGTTTGTAGTCACTGTTCCTGATGTCTGATTGTGACATGATGCGATTTTGATCCTGATCGATCAAAAACTTCAGCAGCATTTTAAAGTTGGAGCCATTTCCAACTGCTTTCTATACAGACTGATACTTTATTGCACTAGTTACCGGTCGGAAGAATCGGGTCCATCTGGAGTGTCAGCAGATGAACATGATGATTCATGGAAGACAAGAGAAGAAAAGAATCAAGCTGTGTTACAGATGTGTTTCTACTCCACATTCCAGCTCAGGCCTGGCCCGTGGCATAGGCAGTATGGGCAAATGCTAAAGGCACCATCCATCCAGGGGGCGCAGATGGGATGAAGAATAAAAAAAGTGCAACTGATATTTATGTTGTTATTTTTATACTAAAACTAATTAAACCCACATTAATGGTACTGCATTGCAAAGCGTATTAAATAATAACAATGCCCTTGTACATCCATGTTAAAGTGCACATCATGTATGTTAATTCTTCATAACTCAGCATTTCCATGTGCTATATTTTACTGCAGTTTACTGCTTCTTTGCATTCTGCTAATTTGCATTTCACTGTAATGATAATAAGATTGAATCTAATCTAATTAGCATATCAGAAAAAAATTGCCTTGTATATTATACATGTACAGCAAAGTGAAGTAATTCCTAGAATTAACTTTTACTATTAGACTCTAACACCCAACGATGTCACTGACTCCCGTTCTCTCTTCAGATACGCTGTTAAACCCTGCTCCTGCAAATCCTGGGCCATCTACAGTCACCGCCACTTCATCAGCAACAAGCGATCCTCCTGTCGCCTCCACCTCAGAAGAACCCAGTGATGCAGCATCAGGAATAAAGGCTGCACAAATAGACCCTGACTGGCCATCTCCTCTTACCGATGAGGTACGAACAGGATTGTTTCACAGAGGTCCATTTCAAACTGAAAACACCTGAACATTCACTAAACAAAAGGACGGACGAAGGTGTCAACATGACTATTTTAACAGACACTTGGTCAATGGAGAAAAAATCAGAAGCTGGCTGATGTACTCAAAAAAGGATGATAGCTTGCACTGCTTCTCCTAATTTATGATCTTATTGTTAATGGTTTTCATTGTTTCTCTAAAAATGAAAGAAAATGTCAGAGACACAGGTATTCAGTTTCTACCACAGGATGGCGCTGCTACTCTTTGCTTCATTTCAGAGCTGATCAGGTCTGTGTTTATCAAGCATGTCAGAGCAGGAAATCTCTTCTAACTGACCAGAATCTCTCAGAGTCACTGAGCTTTGATTCTACTTTTAGGAGTTGAAGTCAAACATTTAATCTTCTGCTTTCTTTTGTCAAAGTCCTCCTGTATGTCCTGAGAGATGTTGATATATATTACATATTATACAGTAAAGCTGATCAGAGACGGATTTTAGTGTCTCATCTCTTTAAATGTTAAATGTACAAACTAAATGTTTTCAGGAAAACAGTGCTTTAATAGAACAGTATTACAGAGAACAGTCTGTGTTACTAAATTCACCACCAACCTGAATGTGTTTGTGGGAACATGAACGTTTTTTAGTCTTTCTGCATCATGTGACCCAGATTTTTTTCATCTGCTGTCAGATTCAAATCAAGACCATGAAAGGACACAGCAGCTTGATCTGAGCTGTCAATCATCAGCAGCCGTCTCATCTGTGGGCTGCAGGGGCTGATGGGAGCTTTGAGGACCTGCTAGAAACCACGTGGCTCGTCTCATGTCACAGCTCGTCCTTGTTGGGCCTCAGCTGCATCAGAGCTCCACTTCTCCCCAGGTTCACCAGAGGATACACCACCACACAAAATGCTTTTCCTCCCAGCTGCTGCTCTGTGCTGTCTGTGTTCAGGTGAGTGTTTCCAACAAACTACACCTTTAACAAACACTGTCTCACTAACCTTCATCTATCTGTCTGTGTCTCTACAGCCCTGGTTGCCATGGCAGCAGATCTGACCCAGGACCAGTTAACATTGACCAGGAGAGTTGGTCAAACAGTCTCCTTCAGATGTGGAGGAATTGAACAGTGTGATAACAATTGGATACGCTGGTTCCAGAAGAAACAAACTGAAAGATTCAGAGGGATTCTTCGTATTAATAAATATACATCTGAAGTGAAACTAAATTCCTATCATCCTCAGAAAGATGATTTCTCAGCTGTGTATAAACAGAACAGTTGTGAGTTGGATCTAAAGAAAGTTAAAGTCGATCATTCAGCCTCCTACTACTGCTCCTGTCGGAAGAATGTTCCCCACAGTGAGAAATGATGTGAGCAGCCTGAACAAAAACCAACAGATGAACAGATGTCAAACAGTGTTTGTGACAGGAAGAGAGCAGTAAACCAGAGCCCAGGTTCACATATTTCACCTCCATCTCAGATAGAGTCACAAACTACTGAGCTGAGGGAGATTCTTCTTTCCTGCTCTCACTATTTATTTGACATCAGATTTATTGATGTTGTTTGCAGATGTTTCAACAGTTAGAAAAAAGATGAAAACAACACGGACAAGAAGAAAGAGCAAAAATACAAAGTCAATCAAAAGAATTCAATGAAAGAGCAAAAGAACACAAAGATATTTTCAAAGACTTTTAAAAGTCAAAGTTGAATAGAATGAATGATTTCAGACAAATGTTCCAGATGTAGATGAAGCTCCTCTGCTCTGAGCTGCTGCTGGAATAAAGTCCATTCCTGCTTCACAATGTTAATGAAAACACTTCCAGCAGCACTTGTTGTTTAACACCTTCCTGCAGATTTCACCACATCATTTCACTTTCTTCCATTTTCAAAGACAAATCTTGGACTGATGTCAGGTCAGGACTTAGTTCTTGTAGCAGCAGCTCATTAGGACGCTGATGTTGTTGGACACATTTCCATCAGTTTCCTGTGGATGTTCATGGTTCTCAGAGGATGAACCCTAACATTCATGGAGACCTCCTGACCTTTCCTCTAGAAACAAACGTTCCTCTACAACAACACTTCAGCAGCATTTCAAGGTTCTTTACTTTCAGACGAATTTATTTCACAGAAGTAAAGAAATAAAATAAAATAAAATAAAATAAAATAAAATAAAATAAAATAAAATAAAATAAAATAAAATAAAATAAAATAAAGAGAAAAACATATGTGTCAAAATAACATAAATATATAGAAACAATAAAGTGGAATTGTGCAGTGGGAACAGACTCCAAAGTGGGTGCAGAGTGAATGTTTAAATTATAACAAGTTTAGTGGTGTGGTGGTCAGCACTGACGAAACACAGCAAGAAGGTTCTGGGTTTGAATCCATCGGCTGACTGCAGCCTTTCTGTGTGGAGTTTGCGTCTGCGTGGGTTCCCCAGCTTCCAGAACCACCAGCCAGACGGTAGGAGTTTAAATAGTCTATATCTGGGGGGGCTGGGCTCAGAGAGGATCTGTTGTGTCTTCCTCCTGCAGCCAAACCTCCTCAGATGCCTCAGGAACAAGAGGCTCTGTCTAGCTGCCTTGATGATGTTGCCCGTGTGGCGTGACCAGCTGAGATCCTCACTGATGATGATGCCCAGGAACCTGAAGCAGTTGACTCTTTCTACTGCATACTCCTCCAGGTGAATGGGGGCTTGTGTCCCTCCCTGAAGCCTCCTGTAGTCCACTATCATCTCATTGGTCTAGCTGACGTAGAGCAGAGGTTATTGGCTTGCACCATGATGACAGATCTCTAACCTCCTCTCTGTAGAATAACTCACCACCGTCTGTGATGAAGCCAATGATGATGGAGTCATCAGCAAATTTAATGGTGGTTTTGAAGCTGTGCTTGGACGTACAGTCATGTGTGTAGAGGGAGAAGAGCAGAGGGCTGAAGACACATCCTTGGGGGACCCCAGTGCTCAGGTTCAGTGTGGTGGAGGTGGAGTTGCAGATCTGCTCCATCTGTGGTCTGTTCATCAGGAAGGATCCATCTACACAGGGAGGAGCTGATGTATAGGTCCATTAGCTTCATGATGAGTTTGGATGGGACTATGTTATTGAAGGTAGAGCTGAAGTCACACGTATGTGTTCCTCTGATGTTTGAGTTTCACAAACCTCTGTTCTAATGAAGTTTCATAGAATATAAATGAAAACAGAAGACAATGATTCAGAAATAACTTTCAACATACATTCATCTGAATAAACTACAAAGATTAAATGAACCAACTGATAAACTTGATTGTTTTTGTGTAAATATCAACATTTTGAATTTGATTCCTGCAACATGTTCCATAGAAGCTGGGACAGGGTCACATTCACAACTGAAGCTCTGTGGGTCAATTCTTTCTCATTCTTGCTGATGAACTTCAGTTTCTCAACAGTCTGGGCTCCATTGTCTTATTTTGCTTCTCATAATGCATCACACATTTTCATATTTAACAGCCTCCCTCCTTGTTACCAAGCCACAATGTTGGAACGATGCACAATGTGTGTGGACAAATAAGCTGGACGTCCCTGAAGAAAACGTTGGACGCACTAACATCCTCCATACTATGGACATCAACACCCTCTCAAACATCACAGTTTATGGCTCTTGAACTTTTACACTGATTATAATTTGGATGGTCCTTTCCTCTTCACCCAGAGGACACAACGTCTTTGATTTCCAGGAACAGTTTTTGAAATGTGGACTCATCAGACCTCAGCACTTTTTCCTTGTGTGGTCCATCTCAGAGATAGCTGCTGGTGTTTCTGCTGTGGGTTGTGTTGTCTTTAACTTGTAGATGTAGAGATGAAACTGTGTGTTAAGTGACCATGGTTTCTGAATGTTCCTGAGCCTCCTGTAACATCCTTTACACAATGATGTGTTTGATGCAGGGCAGCTGAGGGGATCAAAAGGTCAACAGGACTTCATTGTTGCTATTCAGTCTTGCTGCTTACGTGCAGAGATTTCTCCAGATTCTCTGAATCTTTTGATGATATCATGTTCTGTAGATTGATGAATCATTGTTTCTTATATGTTTCCAACCTGTTCATCTTCCATTCCTCAGCTTCTCAGTCTTTTTTTGACCCTGTCCCAGCTTCTATGGAACATGTTGGAGGCATCAAATTCAAAAATGATGAAGTTCATTGGTTTGATCATTGTATTCTGTTTTTATTTCATTTCACTGGAACTGGGATTTCTAAACTGATCACTAAACTAGATGTTGACCTGCTGGTGGCGCTAGATAAAATACTTGAGAAGGGGAACATTCAATCTTCACTTGGAAATGATCTTGTTGCTGTAGTGGGAGATGAAGCTGAGGATGTTTTTTTTGTTTGTTTGTTTGTTTTGATCTGGTCAACAATATTTTTATAATTGTTATTGTGTGGTGGGGATACCTGGTATTCTTTTCTGTCACTTAACTGACCATCTTCCTGTGTTTTATCAAAGCTAATTCTTCTATTAATGAGGTTTTCCTCTGTAATTTTAATAAAAGCAACATGAGTGAATTCATTGACAGATTATCTACTGCTTCTTGGTCTGATGTAGAAGTTGAAAATGACACTCAAACTGCAAACAATACCTTCCATGACAAATACTTCATGATGTTTGATGAGGCTTTTCCACTTCAAAGAAAGAAAACTAAACCAACCAACCTAAGCAAATCTTAGCTAACTAGTGGCCTGGCAAATTCTATCAGACTAAATTCTCTGATTGTCAGAATAATGTGAAAAATACATGGAAGATGATCAATGAACTAATTAACTAAAAACTGATAGCCCTGCACAAAGTGAATTCAAAGGAGTTTAAGAAACAAATTCTGATCCCTTTGAAATATGAAATGACTTTAAGAACTTTTGTGTGAATATTGGTCCTTCTCTCTCAGAGAAGATACCACAGACTCCTCTGTCTGTCTCTGGGATTGTGAGTCTCTCTCACTCTTTTGTATTTGGTCCCATCCCTGAGTCTGACCTTATTAATATTGTTAACAAAATGAAATTATCTGCACCAGACCACGATGATCTGAAATCCTCCAAACTTAAAATAAGTCTTCCATGTATCTCTAAACCACTACTTCATATCATAAATCTGTCACTTGAAACAGTTTAAATGGGTCCAAGTCATTCAGCTTTTAAAGCAGACGATCCCTCTTTACTTTCTAATTATAGACCAACATCTGTTTCACCATGTTTCTCCACAGATTTAGAAAAAAACAGTTCACAACCGCTTGGCTAAATATTTGAATGAAAATAATATATTTTATGATCACCAGTATGAGTTCAGAGAGAAACTTTCCTCTTTAATAGTCTTAACCCAACTCACTGATAACATCAAAGCCACAGACAATAAGGAAATCACACTGGGAGTGTTTGTTGATCTATCAAAGGCATCTCAATATTGGAGTTATCAGAAGAATACGGCATCTGTTATCAAGAAAACTCTGTTACACCATGATCTATCCTTACATCTCATACTGTGTTATGGCATACTCTGGTGTTCAAAAGATGATGGTGAAAAACATCAGAGCAGTTTGTGAGGAGGAGGTCGATGACCCACAAAAAATAAGCACTCACAGAGACAGTTTCCACAAAAGGACTGTCTTTATTGGAGAAACAAAAACCATCACCGGGTCGACTTCAGTCAGAAATAAATAAATGTAATTTAGAGGTTGAAAAACTGTTTCACTCCTCACTCCTTCAACACCACAAAAGAAGACAAAAGAGACACCAGCAACCAGCTGTCCTCACTCATTAATCCCAGGAGGAGGACGGCCTGATGAGCAGGAGGGACCTGACTGGACCAATATTAAGAAAACTGTCCTAACTTTATAAATAAATAGTGTATAGGACAGACTATAAATAACAGTTCATCTACCATAATCAATACAAAGAATTAACAGGCTCTCAATAGACTCCAACATACTGCTATGTTGTTTGGACGAGTACTTTAAAGAACCACCTCAATGGTATTTTCATCCTGCAAAACGTTTCATCAAAATCAACTTAAATTATGAATAATAACATTAATTATTACGCAAAAAATGACAACACTCTCCAACAGACTCTGTAGCTCCACCTCACTGTTTCATCTCTATGTATTCTGCCCATTTTCAAAGGAAAAAATTTCTGCAAATTTTCATTCTTTTCGTGTATTCTTCTTCCCAAGAAGCAGATTAAGTTTTTATACCATCAGATTGAGGACATTTGTGTAAAGTGAGGACATTTTGTCCGGTCCTCACTTTCTGACTGTTTTGAAGGTTAAAACTCAGTTTTAGGGTAAAGGTTAAATTAGATTATGGTTAGGGTTAGGGTAAGGGCTAGGGAATGCATTATGCCCATGAGTGTCCTCATAGATGGCCATACAATAATCTGTGTGCGTGTTAGTTCATGTTTTGTTTGTGCTGAATGTTTGTCATCTCGGAGGGACACCTGACAAGCTCCTGTGGGTTTTATTTGGTGTCAAACTTCCTATATTTTTCTCTTCTTCATGTACTATGTGCTTTGTTATGGTGTTGATCTGTTGACTATTCTTTTTATTTATGTGCTGATGAATAAATAAAAAAGAAAAGAGAAAACAATGTCCACCACCCTCTACATGACACCATAGTCAGACAGAGAAGCTGGTTCAGGGACAGGCTGCTGTCTCTGTCCTGCTCCATGGACACGTTGAGGAGGACGTTTGTCCTTCAGGACATAAGACTCTACAGCGCCTCCCTGTGAGGAACCAACTGGACTGTGGCCATTACTGATACTATTCTATATATTTATTCACATTATTACATATTTATGTTATAACTTAACTATGTTTCATATGTGTTTCTATGTAATGATGCTACTGGACACTGAATGTCCAACAGAAAATCTGATGACCAAAACAGATGTTGACCTGCTGGTGGCGCTAGATAAAAAGTCCAAATCAACAGTCAGTTAATGAAGTTGATCCTCTGGGACCAAGAATGTGTAGAAATGTTGATGTGAGTCCATCATCCATCCTTTAGTCCAGATCCAGTCCATGACTAAGACTAAAGTAGTGGACTGACCAACCACTGACATTAACATCAGAGCCATGCTGCTAGTGAGGCTAAAAGAAAGGAGAAGAAGAGACAGTCATGTAGATGTGAACATCAGAGAAACACATCAAGGAGCTGAAATATGATCCCACTTCCTCTTTTGACTCCTTCCCCTCAGCTGACTCTCTCAGCAGCACACAGGTTTTTGTATAAGTCTTTTTCACTGTGTGGCAGAAGGTACAAAAACTACTACCGCATCTTTGGCTCTGGAACTAAACTGTATGTAACAGGTAAGAACAAACATTTCTTTTCCTTCACTTGTTTTATTGTAGAAGCTGAAATGTGTTTAAAGTCAGTTTGTGCTGCTTCAGGCTTTACATGCTAGTTTTTTCCTCATTATTAGAGAATTCATCCTGCAGCCATTGTTACATAAGAAAAGCTCAATCACTTCTGAAAACATGTTGAAATCTCACTCAACAACTAAAGTTATTCTTTATTTCTGTAAATATTAGTGACGTTACAAACATTTAGGATTTGATCGTCTCAGTAATTCTGTTGAAAACAAGATGATATTTGATGTTCAACTATTTCACATTCTTTTCAAGTGTCTATCGATTGTATTGGATCATTTCTGAAAGTTAGAACCTTGTCAGATCTAATCGCTGTCACTTATTTTATATGATGTAAATGTGTCTTTAATTGATGATGTTTTAATAGAAAAAGAGAAAACACAAAGTGAATGTGATGTTAAATTAAATGAAGTTTTATCACCATCATCAGCATAAAGTATTTAAACATTTGAACATGACTGACACAAACTAACATGTTGATGTGTTTTATTAGTGATTAAAGTCTGTGCTCTTAAATGTGTCATGTTCAATACATATTGTAATCACTGAAATGACAAATGAACAACTGAAAAAAAAAAAACAATTCAGGGATTTGGAAATGATCTAAATAATTTATTTCTTTAACCAGAATGATCCCACTGAGACTGAGAAGCTCTTTTTAAAGGGAGTCCTGGTGAAAATAGACAGCAGCAAATACAAAACACAGTAAGAAAATGACACAGTTAAAAGACAAAGAAAAGACAAATGAAAAGAAGATGATTCAATTTACAAGCAGGTGATAAAAAAATAGTGAATATTGTGGAGTCGGCCTCATGTCCTCTCAGTTTGGATTTAAAAGCTCTCAATGAAAAATGAAAAATATCATTTTATCTGTATCTTTGGTGAACAGTTCATGTTGCAATTAGAGTCTGACTTTTAATTCTTCAATCATTTGTTGTTTTTCTTGGAGGCTACATTTAACAGACTTATCTCCATGTTTGGCGTCAAAATGACGACGTAGATTTTACTCCTTCATCATTTTTTTTGTTTTTTCCTTGAAGCACCAACATTCACTTTCCCATCTTTTCTTAAATTTCCTTCCTTCTGAGTCAGTTTTTCTCTTCTTGGACATTTTGGGATTAACTGTTGATATTTCCAATCACCACATCAGGTCACGACATTGACGTACATTATGGGAGATATAGTTAATGATAAACACTTTATTAGAATAATTTTCAGATCATTAATATTGAGAATTACTCCTCATGCATATGTTGACGACCATATGTGTGTTAAGTTGTGGTGGGTCAAATAAAATGATGTGTCAGGACACATTCAGCCTTGAGTTTGACACATGTGATCTACAGTCCATAATATCCTACAATGAAAAGCAGTGTTGAATGTAGATGATGTTCCAGTGAACGCACCGTTAATGATGAACCATGTGTTCAGGTTGTGGAGAAACAAATGCTGCTATCCAGATGACGTCTTATTGTGGAAGGCCTATCTTATTTCACCAAGACAATGTCAAAGTGCATTCTGCACGTTTTCCAACAGCAAGGCTCCGTAGTAAAAGACTGAGAACTGACCTGAAAACAGTTGGTGCATTATGATCAAAAAACAAGAAGAAAAACTAAGGAGGCCCTGAAAAACCAAAGCTTCTATCAAGTCATCATGGAAAATATTTCTCTTTCTAAACTACAACAGCAGTGAGTTGATAAAAGAAGACGTGATGAAACACAGTCCACATGTTTCTGTCCAACTTCTTTGAAACGTGTTGTTGGCTTCAAATTCAGAACCAGAAAATAACGTCTTTCCATTAAAAGTTGAAATGATCCATGTAGTTTCCAGGATCAGACTGAATCCAGACCAGTGCTGTAAGCTGCTGTTGACTGTGTCAATGTGTGTGTGCTGTCAAACTTCAGATGAGCAGGTAGTGAAGCCCGTGGTGAGCGTGTACCCAGCAGCATCCAGACCCAACCAGGAGGGGAAGAGCTCTCTGCTGTGTCTGGCCTCACACATGTTTCCTCCTGAGGTCAAGTTCTCCTGGAAAAGACAGAAGGAGGGCGGCTCCGGAGGAGCTGACCCTCTGGGGAGGGGCAGCGGGAGCTCAGAGGTCAGGACGCGAGCCCCTCGGGTGGTGGTAGAGATGTCTGTAATTTTGAAATCATCTGCTCTGTCGGCAGGGGGGCCGTTATTCCAAAAAGGTAAAAAAACTCTGTGACTTTGCCCAGCAGTAATACGTAATCCTCACTGCAGCTCTAAATTTTTGAATCATTTTCTTTTCAGAGGTTCCATTCTTTCAGTACAAATGAAGCTGCTCTGTCTGCAGTACACAGTGCTGATAGGAAGAGTCGGGTGTACTTGGACTCTCTCGCTGATGACCTCACAAACAAGGGACCTCCACCAGCTCCACACATGTGACTGACTCTTTTCTGCTCCTTTTTCTCCCCATAATCTCATCACTTCATTCCCATTCACCCTTTTTCATCGTCCAGAAATTTTGTTGAAATGTTCTTCTTTGAAATCTGTATCTGTTCATTCATGTTTGTCGTCCTGAAAAATGAAACACATTATTCACATAGAAATCTCCTTTGACATTTTCTTCCTAGTCGTCTTTTTTTATTTCCACTTTTAACTGTGACTTGTATAATAATAAAAATGAAGCTGAATCATCATCATTTTTCCAGTGTTTTTCGTCTTGTGTTTTTTTTCTTTTAATAAATTTTTAAACTCCACCAGGGTTTTTGTTTCACTGGATCCACTCCCAAAAAACCATTTTGTTTTTTTTCAGTACTTATAAAGCAAGTCAAATACTTTTTGCTGTTATTTGGATGTTGGAGTAGTCTTAACCTGGAATAAGCCAATGCCTGAAAAAAATGAGCTTGAATTTTAAATTTTCCCTGAAAATGTGGGCGGTGGTTTTAAAAAGGTGAACTCATGGGAAAAAACAACGTTGGGCATTTAGACTTTTTGTCAACTTAACTTGGAAACAATGAGAATTTTTGGTGAACCAAAATGGGGCCTTGCTTCACAACAACATCATACTTTTTAATCGTGTGTATTTTTCTGTGTCTCATTGAGTTTTTTTGGGTTATTAATGAAAAGAAAAGGGAAACATCATTGTTTATATAGAAAATTTAAAATCTCTCTTAGAAAAATTTAAACCTTTGCAGGAGAGTTCAACTTCTTTTAAAATTAATTCATCAAGGGGGGCAATTTGGAAAAGGATGAAAGATTTTTAAAAAACAACACATAAATTAATTTGTTTTATTTAATTGGAAAAAACAATTTAAAATGAAAAGATGTTGGTTCTAATTTTTAATGACGAACATAAATTGTTCTTGTCCCCTGTTGAAGAACCAGGGGCTTCCTGGAGATTCTTTAACCGGCTGGTGGTTTAAACTTCATTAAATGAAAAAAACCACACTAACGGTGTGGAGGCTGCAGGCACAAACCCACCCGCCCGTCTGCTGCAGGAAGGAAGCTGATTGGGTGTCAGCAGTTTTTTTTTCTGTGCTAATAACCACTAGAACAATTATATCTCTCTGAAACACTCACTGCCTCCCCTCCCTTTTTCTTGTTTACTTAAACCTTTTTTTCCCCGACCCCACCCCCACAGAGTTGAAGTGGGTCCCCTCATGTCTGGTAAAAATGTTCAGGGAGGTTCTGATGCTCTTTACAGTTTGAAATAAACAATAACAACATTAATTAAATGTGATTTTATTGATCAGACACCTCTGTGATTAATGAGTGATTAGGATTTATCCACTAACAGGTCCAGTTAGAGGACCACGAACTTTCAGTGTTCAGCTCTCAAACAATTTCCAGTGATGCTCTGACCTGCTGCTAATGCTAATGCTAATGCTAATATAAATTTGGTGTGGTTTATTTTAATTGACAAAGAGCAAACAAACAGCAGTGGCTTCTGTTGCCTCAGACCCTGATAAAAACAAAAAACATAACCCTTCTCAGAGCCTAGCGCACATGTCCCATTCTTCCTTTATATAAAAACTGTCCAAATATCCATGAATAAATTTGTATAATCGTCATTATTAAAAAATAAACATTAAACATGTTTTGTTGACGTTTAACGCAGCATTTTAAACATTTACTGCCTTCTACTGGCCAAAGGGAGGAACTGCAACACTTAGGTTACCATAGAGCATGAAGTAGATATACAGTCAATAGTGAGATGTGATAGAATAAAATGCACTTCCTCTATGGACTTAAAGAGTATCTGCAAGTATATCATGAATGATATAATTTGTTTTGATCTATTACAGCTTTCAAAATTATGGAAAATGGTGAAAAAACATTTAATACTATTTCCCAGAATGCTTTACTTCATTCAAGTATTCAAAATGGTTGCCAAGCCGTTTCCAAGCCTCTCCACTTACAAAATTGATGCTCAGATGTAGTTTCAAATACCATTGAAGGCCTTTCATTTTGGAGGGAGTTTTACCCTTTGATAACAGATCACTCTCCGCTTTGGCATTACAGATGTTGGTGTATTGTTGCAGTAAGTCTTTGCTGTATTAGATTTGGTTTTGGGTGAAGTGGCTGTGGGAGTTTGCCCTTGATTTCCCATTAACAGTTTTGACTTTGACTTTACCTGGAGGTTTTGGCTACGCCTGAAGTGACACTGATTCACATTAGACAGCCTGCAAATGAGCTTGCATGGAAGTTTGCAGCAGTTCCTTTTATTTCCTAGTGTCACTCTGTTCTTCACAAGTTGCAGAGGATGTCACAAGTTCAAAGACAGTTTTTTAATTTGAGTAACTGCCTTTATCTTGTGAACTGAGGAAAAAGGTGATGGTAGTTTGGCTCGTTTACTTGAAGCAGATGGTTTGAATCTTTGACAAAGGATAATTCTGGGAAGGACTGCTTGCTTGTGTGTATATATCTGGCATACGGAGGGGTTCAGAGGAGCTGTCCAGTGCTGGAGTTACCTTTTTTAAGGTTCTTTTAGTATTTTTTTTTTTTTTTTTTTTTTTTTTTTTTTTAGATGTCTTAATGGTCTTAATGGCGGGTATGTTCTTGCTTTTTTTTTCTTGTTTCTTTCTTATGGTTTTTATTTGTGAAGCATTTTGTGTTGCATTTTCTGTTATTGCATGAAATGTGCTATATAAATTAGGTTTGATTTGATTTGATTCTCCCTGTGAAAGCTTGGCAGTAGAGAAGGGTTCAGAGGAACTGTCCAGTTCAGAGGAACTGTCCAGTGCTGAAGTTACCTCTCCCTGTGAGAGCTTGGACATAGAGAGGGTTTCAATGACAAAACAAGAAGGACTGCACCGATGACACCTGTCCCCCTTGCCTTTACCTTGGCACAAGCTCGGTGTTGACATTGTTGGCCAAAAGGGGAATGTTGTAACTGAGAGCACCATAACATTAACAGATAATGGCCCGGCCCACAGTTTACTTCCTCAGAACTGTCCTCTTTCCTGGAAGAGCAACATATACAACACATCAAGACCATGATCTACCATCCATAAGGAAAGTAGAGAGGCTGAATAGTGTGGTATCCTTACTGCTCAGAGAGAGAAATCTCCATGTCAAGCTCATATCACTGAGTTCCTGCAAGTCTATAGAGCTTCACTACATGCAACCATGGCGATATCACACTTCAAACTCAAGTATGGCAGAAAGATGGGAACCAAACTCTGCTTGAGAACATGAATTGAGAGGCAGAGTCAAAAAGAAACAGGTACACATGAAAACATGCACTGATGCCAAGACACGTGTCAAGACTCCTTAGCTACACCCAGGAAGCCTTGTAAACTCCGTCAAGAAAGGAACACAAACATAAAAACACAACCATTTGCACTCACACACTTTTAGAGTCACCAATTAGCCTAAGAAACATGTTCTCCCTGTCTGATTAACCGCGGCGCTGACGAATAACCCAAGAAACACGGTCGCAGAAGAAGAAGGTAAACAGAGCTGGTAGAAGAACCACCTGAGGGATAGCGCCATCTTATCTGCACCATAAGAAACACACACATTATGTACGACACTAAAAAAGCTGAACTGTCTCATCTAAAAAACTAATCCAACTGGTTGTTGTTTTAAATGCCAGCCTGACTCATGAACGAGTGTGGTTTATTATATGGTCCTGTTTATTCTCCGTTACATGTAAACTGGGACAAGGGCCACAATCAGAAAGTCGATTATTGAGCAAAGCTCAATTAAGCCGTGCATGTAAACGTACTGAGCGCTCACCACCAAGTGTAACCATAGTGTTATGACTGTGGTCATTTTACAGGGCTGTCGTGTGTGCTGCATGTGTGCTGTGTTTTTTCTTTGTTTTTAATCCCATATGCAAATAGGACTGTGCCAGAGGTGATTGGGAGAACGGGCCACACCTAACTTGTGATTGGCTGCAACTGGATGCTCACCCGCCTCATAAGGAACCAAGATGGCAGCCGTCTGGGGGCAGCAGGCTCCATCCTTTTCATCCTCCTCATCTCCCAACAGGCCACAACATTGTACCAAAGCTTGATGGGTTTGTTTCAGTTACCTTTGAATACATATACTGTATGTAATATTGGATTTTTTTTTTAACTGAAGACTAAATGTATTTACTCTGACACAATATTTAAATCATTGTGGTTATAGAAAGATTTTTTCTATAAATTAGTGTCATTGTCTTCTGTCTTCAGTCGAAGGTTTAAAGTCTGCACCAGAATAACGAACATATCAACAAGGAACCAAAGATTTACTCCCTGTTTCGTCCAGACCTTCACAGTGGGACACCAGGCGGAAGTAGTGATGGAGAAACCGAAGCTTTCTGGAACACTGAATCAATCTGAAGCAATTGTGTTAAAATGGTTCAGTGTTTCAAAGCATTTGATACAATTAAATGTACGACATCTGCTGGATCAAAGTATACATAGCATACTATGTGAGCACAAAGGGTCGTAAAACAGTGAGGCACTGTTCAAACTTCAAACTTTATTTATTTATTTATATAGCACTTTTCATAGTGAAAAGCATCCCAAAGTACTTTACATAAGCAGGGGCATCCACACCTAGGGGTCCCAGCCTCTTAACCATAGGGACATTGCTAGGATCACCCTGA
>NC_061776.1:3858053-3887281 GCF_022458985.1 Mugil cephalus
ATACCTAATTTTCCCCTTTTTGGGTGAATTAAAATAACCTACCCACCTGAGGTTTTTAAGGGCAAAGGAAGTTTTTTTTCCCGCACAGTAATAAAAATCCACAAGTGTTATCCCCTCCATCTCCAACTGTGGGGAAAAAATATTCGTAAAAATGTGGAAATATATGCGTCTTTAAGGAAAACAGCATTTAATTTTTGGGGGTTGAACCTGCCCTCCTACAGACAGTGCTGATCGAGGTTTTGCCTATTAAAAGTCCGGGTCTAAATTTTTATAGAGGGGGCCCCTATTTACGGGCAAATCTGGTTATTGGCTTTCCCAAAATTTGTTTAAAAAAACAAAAATCAAAATATAAAAATTACTATAAAAATATGAATAGGATTTAATTAACCCTTTAAAACCACAGCTGATTTACCAAAAAAAAATCTCTGAAGGTGGGTATGCAAAAGTAACCCCTCCCTGCCCCCCTTCCCCTTTTAAGACAGGGTTTAAAAAACAAACCCGGAAATGAGGGCCAAAATCTAACTCTAGACTCGATGAGGAAAACCTCGGTATCCCACCCAACTAAAATTTTTATTTTTGATCTGTAAAGTTTTAAACCCCCAAAAAACACACAAAAGACAAAAGTTTTAAAAAGGAAGGGGATATTTTTTACAAAAATCTTTAACCCTAATTGAACCCAAAAAACAAAAAAAAAAAAATAAAATACAAGTAACAAAAACCTCTAGATCTCAGGTTTCAGAAAAGCAAACGTCCCCAAAGTTCAAAAAGAAAAAAAAAACCCAGGGAAAAAATGGAAAAAAAGGGCCAAAAAAATAAAAAAAAAAAACGATGCACTCAAAGTCCTAACCCCCCTCCTTTAACAGGAACGTCCAATGGAAGTATCACCGGGGAAGATGAAATGTGGATGGAGAAGGATGACCTCACGTCCAAGGGAAAGTAGCCCCTGGGATGGGGGATGGGGGGTGGATGACAGGGTAGGAACCAAGGAAATGAGGGCCCCCTGCGAAGGACTCAAAAAAAAAAAACCCCCCTACACAACCATGCAGGAAAATGATCTCATTTAGTCCCCTAAAAAAAAGGTTCCCAAATCGAAAAGTAAATAAAAAAAAATGTACTACTTTTCCCGTGTAAATTTCACTTTTTCCCTTTTACTACCATTTTCCCCTGAAATTTTTTTAAAATCTATCTTAAATCAAAAGTAACCAAAAAAATGAATTCACATAAAAAATTTTTAAAATAACTCTGTTTTCCCCCCCTCTCTTTTTTAACATAAAACCCTATTTTCACCTGAATTACATTAACTTTTCTATTCACAACAGTAAAAAAAAACACCATTTTAAATCAACACACTCAAATAGCTTAAACTGCATGAATTTTTTTCCCGCCGAGGCCCAAACACTTTATTAGCCCTTTCATTACCTGCACCAAGCCCAAATATCAAGAGTTTTTCTCACGTAATAAAAAACAACAACACAAATTCATAAAAGCACAAAACCCCTATCCCCTTTTGAAAACTAATACATTAAACCCCAAAAATGTTTCGAGTTTTTTCCCGAAAGGTTTTAGAAAAAGAGTTTTTGGCTAACTTAAGTTATTTTTTATTTTTTAGCACTCTGATAGCAAAATTTGCATGCAAAAGTAAAAAATCGATCGTTACTCCCCCCGGGAAAACAATTGGGTTTTCAAAAGTTTACGCTCCTACCCCCGAAATCGCAGCTCGCGATAGTCCCTTTTCGTTTAGTTTCATGACTTCCCGATTTTTTTTTTCATTTCAATTCTTACTTTTCCCCCTTTTTTTCTCTTCTCAAAAATCTACAAACGCACCCAAAGCATCGGGGGATTTGGGCTTGCAAAATTTTTGCTAAAAAACATGCACACACCTGTCAGCTTTTGGCCCCCACTAAAACACGCCCCAAAGACTGCCACCCTCCCGTTAAAGGGGGATTAAAAAACATATCAGTTTTTTTTTTTAGGGGAAGATGTTTTTTTCGCTCCCTCTTGTGAAAAAAAAGTCATGCATTTAATTTTGAGGGAAACATTTTTGAACATAATAGATCATATTAAAAATAAAATTTCCAAAGGGAACTACAATTAACTGGGGTTAAAATAACCCTGGTTACATGAGCCCGCCCAACATGTAATCTATTTTTGTCTTTTTTAATCTATAAAATTTAAAAAACTTAATAAGTTTAGGGAATTTTTGGCCTTTTTTGGTTAAAAAAAACCCCTATTTAAAGGGCCCAAAACCCCAAAATAAATTTAATGCTGTTTATGAATAGTTTGGAGCTCATTCATGGTCTTGGTCTCCTTTTTAAAGCTGAACTTTTTGAAATTCTACACAAAAGTCAAATCACTCTAAATGGTTTTGGGTTTTTGGAAAAATCAAGTTGGGACACAGTTTTTAAAAAAAAGAAATTTTTGGGTTCACCTGAATTTTTTTATTCCCTTTATTTTTTGCTGTCTTTGCCTTCCCGAGGAAACTGAGTACAGATCCTTTATCTGGATAACCTTAAATTAACATAGAAAAAAGTCCCTTTTTTAAAAAAATAAAAATGATCAAAAAATGAGTTCTTTTTCCTTATTTTTTTAAGTTTTTTAACCCGGTGTTTCCCAAAATGAAACCCTTCAGACACAAAATTTTTAATAAAAAAAACCAAACCCTTGAGCCACTGAAAAAGGGGACATTCAGAGGAAAATTTTAAACTTGTAAAACCCGATTTTCTTTTTAGAGAGCAAGTGGCCCTAATTTTTGGTTTTTAAAAAGCACTATTTGGGTTCATGAAACATCAATCATCCCCAAAACTGGCTGCAATTGGTTTTAGTCCGTGGCAAAAAAAAGGGGGAGGGGGCCCTTTTTTTTCAGCACTGGGCTCTCAATTTGGGTTCTGAAGGCGTTGACCCGGAAAATAGTAGCTCTTTAAAAGGGGTTTATTAGGTGTCAATCAAAATGCAAGTTCAGGGGGGCCCCCTTTTAAACCCAAAAAACACATAATGCCCCGGGAAAAAGAAACCAAATGGTTAAAGTCAAACCCCCCCAGTTTGGGAAACCAAGGGAAAAAAATGGGGGCCCCGGGGTCCCTTTGAGCACTTTAAGACTGTTTTTTTTGCTCCACAAAAACTGGGGCATTTTTTAAACAAGCCCGCCACCCAAAAACTCCAAACCCCTGACCTCCAGGATTTCACAGAACCCTAATTGCCTTCATCACAAGTGTATGGACCCATGTCACCACCACTAAGTTCATCACTGTCTTCCAATTTAGAAGCCGAGGCTGACAGGGGAGGTCCCACAGGCTACTGAGGGTCGGGAACACTTCCTTGATCTGGGATGAGGAAAAGCCTGAGGACAGCAAGGGCCAACCACCTCCGGGGGCATCAGAGAAAGGGCCCAAAAGGGACACTCCAGGGGGATCACCACAACTTTAGCAACAGCAAGGGCACCAGGAGTCCCCCTGGGAGGAAAAACAAAATACATTTCGCACTAAAAAACCCCCTCCACAGACCTGTGCCCGCTCCAAACCCCCTGCTGAGGCCCCAAAAGATTCTTCATATTGAAAAAGAAAAGGTGAATTACAAAAGGGGTTTTAATCATCCCAGGAAAAATGATTTTTCCCACTTTTGTGTAATCAGAAAAGGGGGTGAGTTAAGACAGAGAAAAAATTAAAGTTTTGATCATTCAGCCTCCAATACTGCTTCTGTTAAAAAAGGGGAAAACCCCCCAGGAAAATGATGTGGACACCTGAACAAAAAACCCAAAAGATGAACAGGATGTCAAACAGTTTTTTGGACAGGAAAGAGCATTTAAAACCCGAGCCCAGGTTCACATATTTTACCTCCATCTCAGACAGAGCCCAAACTAAAAGGGTACCGAGGGTGACCTGGGTTTTCTTCAGCAGGGTTTTCTTAGTTGGAACCTTTTTAAAGGGGGGGGGGGACTATGGATCATCCCCCAGATATTTTTGGAAGAATACATCATATTTATTTTTTTGGCCATCCCAAAACATAATTTTTCTTCATCAAATAGAATCCACATTTCTCCGAAATCACTTGTTACTTAAAAACACCAGAAAAACACCTATTTTAGGACAAACCCAAAGTAAATTGAATGAGTTCAAAGAAAAGTTTTGGGGCCATTCATGGGCTTGGCTCTTTTGAAAGCTGAACTCCTGAAAAATTTTTAGCACAAAAGTCAGAAACACTCCAAAAATGGATTTTTTGTTGAAGAATCAAAGTTGGCACACATTTTAAAAAAGACAAGTTGGGGGCCCCCCAGATTCTATTTTTTTTTTGTTTTAATTTTTTTTTTTTTAAATTTTTTTTTATTTTTATTTTTTTTAAATTTTTTTTTGCCCAACGTGCCCCTTTAGGGAAACTGAGGAAAAGATCCATCTGGGTAACCAAAATTAACAGAGGGAAAAAAAGTCTTACCTATAAGATATAATAAAGACCAAAACGAGTTTCTTTTGGGCCCTTTTTTTTTTTAAATTTTTTAACCAGGTGGGTTTTCCAAAAAAGTACCATTCAGACAATTTTTAATAAAAAAGCCCTAAAATTGAGCTCCACTGAAAGGGGGAAAACTCAGAGGAATTTTAATTTATAACCAAATTTTCTATTAGAGAGAAAAAACCCAATTTGTTGTTTAGAGGGACCAAAGGGTTCCCTGAAACATCAAAACACCCACTAAAAAATGACTGCAAACCGGTTTTATTCCGTGGATAAAAAAGGGGGAGGGGCCCCTTTTTCCAGCGCTGACTCTCATTGGCTTTTGAAGGCTGTTGACTGGGCATAGTAGCTCGAATTTTTTTCATTTGAGGTGGGCAATCAAAAAGTCCCGAGTTTTAGTGGCCATTTTAAACCAAAAAACCCCATTTTTTGTTTTATTTAAAACTCTTTTTTTCATCCCCAGAACCCAAACCTCAAACCCTTGAAGGTCATGTTCAATTTTCAATAAAACTCACCAAATTTAAATTAGGTAAATTGAATGTTTTTGTGAATTATCATTTTAACAATTGTTACTAAACAGGAAAATCATAAAACCAAGAAAAAACCCTGACATTATCAGAGAAATGAACAAAACCAAAACCAAAAGATTTCCCAAAAAAATCTAACTCCAAACTAAATCTACTGATTTTTTAGCTTTGACTGTTTTAATGAACCAAAGTCCCGTTGTTATGTCAGAGATGGGAAAAATAAATAAAGGGGGCAGTTTTTTTATCAACAGAGAAATAAATGATTAAAACCTAACAAAATTGCAGGAAAACCAAACAGCAGAAAGTCAGAGTGAAGGGAATTTTTTCAGATATTTGGTCATAAATCAAAAATATGAACAAATTAAATGTTGATCTTATGATGGAGTTATCAAAAAAAATCCCAGTGTTTGCAACCCCCTTCCCCCTGTACTAGAAAAAAACAAGGAGTTAAATATAGTTTTGGGTTTTAATTTCTAAAGGGTGGAAACCCTGGGGTCTTTTTTAATTTTTGTGCTTTATCATATTTACAAGAACTTATTTTGTTTTTATCTTTAAATGGGAAAAAAAAAAAATAAAAAGAAATTTTTTGGGTTGGGGCTGTAAAAGCATCTGTTTTAAAAAACTTTTTACCCCCCATCGAAAAAATATAAAAATCAAGTGACTCCCAAAAAACCGGGAAAATTTAAAAAGCAAAATTTAAAAAAACTGCAACAGTTTAAAAAAAAAGGGTATACAACCCTTAAAATGGGGCCTTTTTAAATATAAAACTTAAAAATTTTACTTTAAAACCTTATTCACCCCTACACTAAACAAAAAAAAAAATGAATGTCATGATTATGTCCCGTCCTTTGGGTTTTTGTTTTCCCGTTTTAATTTTGTAGTTTCCTTTTTTTTATTTTAAATTTGGGGGCCTGTTGGGGGTTTTTTCTTCCCGTGGTTTTTCCCTTATTTCTTATTGTTTCTTTTCCGCTGTTTATTTTTATCATTATTTTTACTTTTGTCTCATTTTCCCCTCTTCCCCCGTTTGAATTTTTAGTGCTTCAAACTCAACCACAAAATAAAATGATGCAGTTGGGTTAAATTTTTCCCCCCCTCCCTGCCATTCAGTTTTAAAATGCTGAAAAGTGGGGGAAAAGAGGAAAAGATGGGGAACAGGTGACAGAAAGAAGAAAGGGGAAACCCCCAAAGGATGTCCCGCTCCAGGACCAAAATTTATGCTAGTTTAGGTGGGAAAAAATCATTTTCATTAACACAACTTTACAGCATCAAAAACACTTTAGCAACGTTCAGTAAAATTAAGCTAAAAACATTTCAACAGGGGATCATTTCCCCATTTAGGTCAAACATGTTTCCGACTAGTTCCCCCCCCCCCATAGAAAACATTTTCCGTACCCCTTCAACCTTCCTGACCCAACCCGAGGTTTTTAACAAGTGTGTGTGTGTGTGTGTGTTTTGTTTGGGGGTGTGTGTGTGTGTGTGTGGGGGGTTTGGGGGGGGGGGGGGGTTTAATCCATCATCCCCCCTTGAGTCCAGATCCATTCCCTAAAGGGCTAAAGTATGGGCTGAACCAAAACCCCTGACATTTAAAAACAACCAAAGCTGCTAGTGTGGAGAAAAGAAAAGAGAAAAAAAAGACAGTCAAGTAGGAATCCGAACAATAAGAAACACATCAAGGACTGAAAAAATGGGTCCCCCCTTCCTCTTTTTACTCCTTCACCTCAGCCCACTCTCTCAACGGCACACAGGGTTTTTTTATTATCCCTTTTTCACTGTGAGCCGGGTGGTACTAACTGTTTTTGGGTCTGGAACAAACTGTATGAAAAAGGTAAGAACAAACCTTTTTTTTCCTTCACTTGTTTTTATTTTTAGAAAACTGAAATGTGTTTAAAGTCAGTTTTGCGCTTCAGGCTTTTTCAAGTTAAAATTTTTTTTCCCATTAATTTGAGGGAAACATCCTGCAGCCATTGTTACATAAGAAAAGCTTTAAAACACTTTTGAAACCCTGTTTAAATTTTTCCAAAAAAAAAAACCAAAAAAAACCAAAAAAAAATTAAATTCTTTATTTCTGTAAAATTAGTGACGTTAAAAAACATTAGGATTTTATCGTCCAGTAATTCTGTGAAACAAGAAGATATTGAAGTTCAACTTTTCAGATTGTTTTTTAAGTGTCTACGATTGGGAAATGGAAACATTTCTGAAAATTAAAAAACCTTTTCAAAATCTAATTTTCCCGTCCGTTAATTTATATGATGAAAATTTTCTTTAATTTAGGTGTTTCATAGAAAAGGAAAAAAAAACCTTAAGTGAATGTGATGGTTTTGAATAAATAAATTAACTCAAAAAAAATGTTTTAAATTTCATCCCCAGCATAAAGTATTTTTTAAAATTTGAACATGACTGACACAAAAATTGTACATTGGGGTGAGTTTTTTTTAGGATTTAAAGGGCTGTGCCTTAAAAGTTTCATATTTAATACATGTTTAATCACTGAAAGAAAAACGTTTCAACCTTTGGGAAAAAGAAATTTAGGGAAATTTTAAAATTTTTAATTTTATTTTATTGAAAAAATTAAAAAAACATGAAACAAAATTTTGGGGAAGTTGCTTTAAAAATTTCATGTCACAGCAATTAAGGGAATTAGAAAAAAAATGGGGGTGGGGAGAGAGGGTTACATGACTTGGAAAGACTTTGGACCAAATAATTTTTTTTCAAAGTGGGAAACGAAAATAATTTTTTGTATTTCCCGGTTTTACAGTTCAAATATCATAAAAAAAAAGCAAGTTGGGAATTTTTTGATCTTTATTTTTAACTTAAACATTTTTAACGAAAAATTAACGCGAACAATTTTGTAAAAGGTTTTTTGGGGAAACAAATGTGGCTATACAGATGACGTCTTTTTTCTGAAAAACTTTTTTAATTAAAAAAATAAAATAAAATAAAATAAAATAAATAAAAAAAAAATAAAATAAAATAAAATAAAATAAAAAAAAATCGGGAAAAAATTTCACGTTTTTAAAATACAATAACTCAAAATTTATAAAAGACGAAAGTACTGAAACACAGTCCCACGTTTTCCCAACTTCTTTTGGGCACCCAAAAGAAATTGAAAAATAAAAAACATTTGATTAAGATAAAAAAAGATAAAACTTTTTTTTAAATTTCCCCCGGAGGAAATTTGCCGGGTTTTCAGCAGTAACAGTTTTAGGACAGAGCACCCGAGGGAAAATTTTAAAGAAGTAATAAAAAAATTTAAAAAAATACAAAAAATACAAAAATTTAAAAACCAACAGAAATCCTATTTATTCATGCATTTCAAGTATATTGTATATGAAAAGAAAAAAATGATATTCAAACACAATTTTTTTTCCCCAAAAGTATTAAGGGTATTCCAGTTTTGTGTTGTTTAAATTTTCCAGTTGTGTTTTTTCTACTGGGAGGGAGGTTTGATTATACAACGATGATTGATCAATTTCTGTATCTGGTTTTTGATTTTTTATTATATTAAAGTAACACAGTTTTTTTAGAAAAAAAAATTTACATGAAAACAAGTTATCAAATTACGAAAATGCCCCTGATCAGCCATAACATTTGACCGTTGAAGTGGTTAGACCTGGGTTCAGAGCATTCCCCCCCGAAAAATGCAGCTCTTTTGGGGGGGGGTTTTCCCGGTCAAAATGAAAACAGAAACCCATCAAAAATGGTCTAAAAAGGGAAAAAAGAACCAGAAAGGGTGGTCATGGGCAGCAGAGGGTCATTTTACCCTTGGGGGTCCGATCCAACAGAACAGCTTCTGTTGCTCAAAACTGCGGAAAAATTAATGCTGGGTTTAAGTTTTTGTGTATTGATGAGTAGTTTTTGTGAAACAGAAATCCTGTAAATTTCCAGGATCAGGGTGAAAACCAGACCCTGCGTAAGCTGCTGTTTACTGTGTCCCAAAGTGGGTGTGCTGTCAAACTTAAAATGAGAAGGGAGTGAACCCCTGGTTTAAACGTGAAACCCCGCACAAACCAAACCCAAACCCCGGAGGGGGAAGCCCCTGCCGTTCTGGCCTCTCCATGTTTCCTCCGTGGTCCAGTTTTTCCCCGGGAAAAAACAAAGAAGGGGGCCCCTCTGGGGTTTTTGACCCCTGCTGAGGGAGATCAGCGGAGCTTTAGAGAGTCAGGACCAGAGCCTCCATCAACTGGGGGATAGAAATTTAACTTTACCTGTAAAATACATCTGCTCCGCAAACAGGGGGGAGGCAAAAGTGAACGCCAAAATTGGGAAAAAAAGAGTGGGGGACAGATTTGGGGGCCCAAGACATACAAGGTAATGAAGGGTTGGTGACTGGTCCAGCAGTGGTTCAGCTTCATGTGGAGACGCTGTCCCAAAAGCAGAGGAAACAGAGGACCTTGGGCATTTGTCCCCTGCAGCCCCCAAACATTAGACTCCTTTTCTGTTTCAGGGGGGTCCAGCCCAGCAGCCTCCCCGTCCTCCAGAGAGAGAGCCACAACCCCGGCACTCCCGCCCGCAACATCACTGTAAATCACCCGCTTTCCCTCTGCATGGACAGCTCCCAAATTTCCCAAAGAGGACACTAGAACAAAATTTTCAGGATCAATCTGACACTTTCAAATAAATTTATAAACTTTTGTGTGTGGGCCTGTCAGTGTCCTTCCCGTCTCAGTGGGAGGGTGAAGCTGCCTGTCTCTGTAAAACAAATGCGATAGTGAAGATCCCGGGGGTAAATGCTGTGGACCCCTCCCGCCGACAGCCTCACAAACAAGGGGCCCCTCCACCAGCTCCACACATGCTGACTGACTGTTTTCGCCCTCTTTTTTCTCCATCGAACCATCACTTTATCCATTCCATCACTTTCATCAGTTTTCAGTAAATGTTGGTTGTGATGCTTTTATTGTGAGTTTCTTTATCAAAACTTTTAATTTTTCACTTTTTAAAAATTTAAAAACCCTTAAAAGGAAATTTTTTTTAGGGTTCCAACATTTAAAACAACATTGTTTTTCTTTTTTGTTTTTTTCCCCATAAAAAATACATTTGTCCTGTTTTTCTGTACTATTAAAACCATAAAATAACAATGGTTTGTTCTTTTGATTGTTGAGATTCATTATGTTGACAACACCCCACACACAGTCAAAAAAAAATGATAATTGTTCCTCATCCAATTAATTTGAAATCATAGTATTTTTTAGTTATCTAAGAAAATGTGTCAGTGTGGCTGTGAAACTCTGACACTGATGTAACATCATGAAATAGTTTCATTAGCAGCAGGTCAGAGCATCACTGGAAATTCTACTGTTTGAGAGCTGAACACTGAAAGTTCATGGTCCTCTAACTGGACCTGTTAGTGGATAAATCCTAATCACTCATTAGTCACAGAGGTGTCTGATCAAAAAAATCACATTTAATTAAAGTTGTTATTGGTTTTTACAAACTGTAAAGAGCATCTTTAATCATCAGAACCTCCCTGAACATGTTACCAGGACATGAGCTTGGACTCACTTCAACTCTGTGTGGGTGGAGGCTCAGAGGAAAAAAGGTTTACAGTAAACAAGAGAAAGGGAGGGGAGGCAGTGAGTGTGTACAGAAGCAGATATGAATCTGTTCTCAGTGGTTATTAGAACAGAAAACAAACTGCTGACAGCCAATCAGACTTCCTTCCTGCAGCAGACGGGCTGTGTGGGTTTGTGCTCTGCAGCCTCCACACCGTTAGCTGTGGCTTTTCACTTTAATGACAGTTTCAACCACCAGCTCTGGTTAAAGATTCGTTCCAGGAAGCACCTGTGTTCTTCAACTGAGAGACAAGAAACACATTTATGTTCATCATTAAAAATTAGAACCAGTTCTTTTTATGTTAAATTGTTTTTCCAATTAAATGAAACTAATTATTTTATTGTTGTGTTTAAAATCTTTCATCCTCTCATAAATTTCTCCTCTCTGATGAATATAACTTTAAAGAAGTTGAACTCTGCCTGCAAAGAGTTTAAATTGATCTAATGAGAAGATTTTCAACTTCTATATGAAACAATGATGCTTCCTGTTCTTTATCATTAATCAGAAGTCATGCTGTTGTTGTGAAGCAGGCGTCCATGTTGGTTCACCTCAAGTCTCATTATTTCCATGAGTTATAGTTGACAAAAGAGTCTGAATGTCCCAATCAGTTGTAATTCACCATGAGTTCACCTTATTAAACACTGACCCACATTTCTCATGGAAATTAAATTCAAGATTCATTTTTTATCAGTGCAGTCTGTGCTTCATTCACAGCGTTCATAGACATCATATCCAACAGTCACTAATATACCAGCTAAAGTATTTGACTTGCTTTATTAAGACACAGAAAAAGAATAAAAATGTGTTTATTGAGTGTGATCCAGTGAAACAAAAGAGCAGCCTGGTGGAGTTTGATTTATTAGAAAGAAGAAACACAAGAGCAGAAGAAACAGCTGGAAACTGATGATGATTCAGCTTCATTTTCATTATTATACAAGTCACAGTTAAAAGTGGAAATAAACTAGACGACTAGAGAATGAACATGTCATAAGAGCAGATTTCTATGTGAATATATGTGTTTTCTATTTACAGGACGACAATCAACACGTGAATGAACAGATACAGATTACAAAGAAGAACATTTCAACAACATTTACTGAAAACTGATGAAAGTGATGAATGAGATGAAGTGATGAGATGTGATGGAGAGAAAAGAGGAGCAGAAAACAGTCAGTCAGCATGTGTGGAGCTGGTGGACGGTCCCTTGTTTGTGAGGCTCATCAGCAGAGAGAGTCCACAGTAGTACACCAGACTCTTCACTATCAGCACTGTGTACAGCAGACAGAGCAGCTTCACCCTGCACTGAGACTGGAAGGACACTGACAGACACAAAAACACACACACACAGATATGAATTAGTGCAAGTGTCAGATTGATCCTGTGAAGTTGTTCTAGTGTCCTCATTGGACATTGGAGCTGTCCATGCAGAGAGGCAGCAGGTGATCTTACAGTGATGTTGCTGCAGAGCTGCCAGGTCTGCTGGCTCCCCTCTCTGGAGGACAGGAGGCTGCTGGAGCTGGAACCCCTGAAACAGAAAAGGAGTCAAATGTTTGGAGCTGCAGGGACAAATGTCAGTCCTCTGCTCCTCTGATCTCTTTGACAGCGTCTCCACATGAAGCTGAACCACTGCTGGACACAGTCACCAAGCCTTCATTACCTTGTAGTGCTTGGGCCTCCACTCTGTCCTCCACTCTTTCTTCCAATGTGTCCTCCACTATGCCTCCCTCGTGCTTGACGGAGCAGATGTATTTATACATGTACAGATCATCTCTATCCACCAGTCTGATGGAGGCTCTGTGTCCTGACTCTCTGAGCTCCAGCTGATCTCCCTGAGCAGATTTCAGCTTCTCCAGAGAGCTGCCCTTCTTCTGTCTTTTCCAGGAGAACTGGACCACAGGAGGAAACATGGATGAGGCCAGACACAGCAGGGAGCTCTTCCCCTCCTGGTTGGGTCTGGATGCTGCTGGGTACACACTCACCACGGGCTTCACTACCTGCTCATCTGAAGTTTGACAGCACACACACACTTGACACAGTCAACAGCAGCTTACAGCACTGGTCTGGATTCAGCCTGATCCTGGAAACTACATGGACTCTGATCACTAAACTACTCATCAATACACAACAAACATCAACCAGCTTTAAAATGTTTCCAGCAGTCTGAGCTACAGTACCTCGTCTGTTGGATCGGACCACAAGGGTCAATGATCCTCTGCTGCCCATGACCACCCTGTCTCTGGTTCTTGTCCTTCCTTAGACCACTTTTGACAGATACTGATCACTTTAGACCAGGAAAACCCCACAAGAGCTGCAGTTCTGGAGATGCTCTGAACCCAGTCGTCTAACCATTTCAACGGTCATAATGTTATGGCTGATCAGGTTACATATTCAGTATATATTATAACTTGTCTTCATGTAAATTTCTGTTTCTAAATTAACTGAGGTTACATAAAATAAATAAATAAATCAGAACAGAATACAGTAGTTGATCAATCATCAGTTGTATAATCAAACCTGCTCCAGTAGAACAAACACACACTGGACAATCACAACACAAACTGGAATATCCTTAATACATTTGGAATAACTTGTGTTTGTATATCCTTTATTCTTTCATATACAATATACATTTATGCATATGTAAATACGATTTCTATTGCATTCAAGTTTCTATCATTTGTATTTCTTTAATATTAATATAAATATAAAATAAATAAATGATTATCTTATTTTATCTCAATCAAAAGACATTATTTGCTCATTTTCCATTTGATTCAAAGAAGTTAGGAAACATAACGATTGTGTTTCTTCACGTCGTCTTTTATCAGTTAGAGTTATTGTAGTTGATAACTTGAAATATTTTAAAATCTTATTTTATTTTATTTTATTTTATTTTATTTTATTTTGTTTTATTCCATCAATTAGAAAGGCCTTTCAGAATAAGACATCATCTGTATAGCCACATTTGTTTCTCCAAAACCTCTACATAAGGTTCAGTGTTAATGGTTCGTTCACAAATGTGTAAGTTAATGAAGATCACCAACATTCAACACTGCTTTTTATTTTATGATATTATGAACTGTAGACCATGAAATACACAAATTACTTTCAGCTTCACGTTATATTATATTATTTGGTCCAAAAGTCGTTCACAGAGTCATGAAGCCTCTCTCCTCCACCACCATTTATTTCTAATTAACCTAATTAGCTGTGACATGAAATTTAAAGCAACTTATTCTTAATATGTTTCATGTCTTTGTAATATTTTCAATAAAATAAAATTAAATAATTTACAAATCCCTGAATTCTGTTTCCAGTTGTACGTTTGTCATTTCAGTGATTACAACATGTATTGAATATTACACATTTAAGAGCACAGACTTTAATCACTAATAAAACTCAACAATATACAAGTTTGTGTCAGTCATGTTCAAATGTTTAAATACTTTATGCTGATGATAGTAATAACACATAGTTTGAGTTAATTCTATTTATTGTAACATCACATTCACTTGATGTTTTTATTCTTTTTCTGTTAAAACATCATCAATTAAAGACACATTTACATCATATAAATATTAACTGACAGAGATTAGATCTGACAAGGTTCTAACTTTCAGAAATGATCCAGTTCAATCGATAGACACTTCAAAACAATCTGAAATAGCTGAACATCAAATATCATCTTGTTTACACAGAATTACTGAGATGATCAAATCCTAAATGTTTGTAACGTCACTAATATTTACAGAAATAAAGAATAACTTTAGTTGTTGAGTGAGATTTCAACATATTTTCAGAAGTGATTGAGCTTTTCTTATGTAACAATAGCTGCAGGATGAATTCTCTAATAATGAGGAAAAAACTAAGATTCAAAGCCTGAAGCAGCACAAACTGACTTTAAACACATTTCAGCTTCTACAATAAAACAAGTGAAGGAAAAGAAATGTTTGTTCTTACCTGTTACATACAGTTTAGTTCCAGAGCCAAAGTTTA
The DNA here is from genome assembly GCF_022458985.1 of Mugil cephalus. NCBI lineage: Eukaryota > Metazoa > Chordata > Actinopteri > Mugiliformes > Mugilidae > Mugil > Mugil cephalus. The sequence continues at coordinate 3,872,567 of NC_061776.1, forward strand.
CGTAGTTTCTACCACACAGTGAAAAAGACTAATACAAAAACCTGTGTGCCGTTGAGAGAGTCAGCTGAGGTGAAGGAGTCAAAAGAGGAAGTGGGATCATATTTCAGCTCCTTGATGTGTTTCTCTGTTGTTCAGATCTACATGACTGTCTCTTCTTCTCTTTTCTTTTCTCCACACTAGCAGCATGGCTCTGATGTTAATGTCAGTGGTTGGTCAGTCCACTACTTTAGTCCTCATGGACTGGATCTGGACTCAAGGATGGATGATGGATTGACATCAACCTTTCTACACATTCTTGGTCCCGAGAAGATCAAAGACTGATGGATGGATTGTCATTGAAACTGGTTCAGACGTTCATGTTGAGGATTAACAACACACACACACACACATCATTTGGACGCATCATTTTATTTTGCTGTTTGATGTGTGAAGCAATATAAATACACACAGGGACAGAGGGAAGAAGAGACACAAGTGAAACTAATGATAACAATCACAGCAGGAGAAATAATAAGAAATCAAGGAAAACACAGGGAGAGAAACACCAAACAGGAAACTCAACAAAATAAAACAGGAAACTCAACAAAATAAAACAGGAAACTCAAACCATAGGACAGACATGATCATGACATTCATTTTATTTTTTGTTTAGTGTAGAGTGAATGTGGATTTAAGTTAAAATATTTAGTTTCCATATTTCAAAAGCAGCATATAAGGTATATATCTTTTATTTTAACTGTTGCAGTATTTTAAATATTGCATTTAAAGTTCAGTGTTTGAGTCACTTGAATTTATAGTTTGATGAGAGGAGAGTATTTAAAACAGATGCATTTACAGACACCAACCAATTCATTTATTTGTATTATTTCAGTAAAGATAAAAACTAAATAAGTTCTTGTTAATATGATGAAGCACAACATTTAAAGAGCCCAGGGCTCCACCCATAGTAGTATAACACCAAAACTATATTTAACTCCATGTATTTCTAGCTACATGGGACAGGTGCTACACTGGTGATTGTTTGACTAACTCCATCATCAGATCAACATTTAATTTGTCTCATATTTTGATTTAAAGACCAAATATCTGTAAAACTAACAACACTCTGACTTTCTGTCTGTTTGGTTTCTCCTGCAAGTTGTTCAGGTTCCTTATAATTTATTTCTCTGTATGAAGTAAAACTGCTCCGTATTTATTTTTACATCTCTGACATAACAACAGACTCTGGTTCATTAAACAGTCAAAGCTACAAATCAGTCACATTTAGTTTTGAGTAGATTTGTTTGGATCATGAGGTTCTGGTTTTGTTCATTTTTCTGATAATATCAGGGTTCTTCTTGGTTTTACTGAGTTCCTGTTTAGTAACAATTGTTAAACTGATCATTCACAAAAAGATTCAACTACCTCAGTAAATGGTGAGTCTATTGATAATGACATCATGACCTTCAAGGGTTTGAGGATTGGGTTCACTGTGATGAAGAAAGAGATTAAATGAAACTAAGATGAAAATGTTTGAAATCATGATCTGATAGAAAAGGAACCAACCCAAAGATTCATGTGTTCATAGATGAACTCTGAGGAATATTTCTATTTCGTCTTCGACTGAATGTTACAAAATTAATTAAGTTTGTTAAGTTTATCAGTTTGGTTTCAATAGCACGACTCCTTTAAACTAGAGACCAGAAAGAACCCAAGATAAACATGGGGAAGTTTATTTTACTACACTTTGTATTTGGGAAATATGAGACATAAATAGATTACATGTTAGCTGCTCACTTTAAATATATGGCTTAAGAAAACTAAAAACTATCAAATGGGATTGAAGTGACTCTAGACTCTGAGTGTTGTGGAGGAAATTTAATTCATGTTCAGGAACATTATTTAGACTTTATTCCAAATCAAATGATTTATGATTTATCTTCCACCAGTCCTCTTGACTGTGTGATGACATGTTGTGATTTAGTTAGCATGGATGCTACAAAGAGGAACATGAACTATTGAATGAAGCTTTACTTCTCGGTCTTTGGTTTTTGGGAGGTGTGAGAGTATTTCTACAATTGTAGGTTCAACCATCTGCAGGCTATGAAGTACAAACACAGCAGGGACCTCTGGACTGGGTGTGGAAGGAGAGGATGAGAAAGAGGAGGAAGAGCTGGTTGTTTAGTTTGTGTCAGTAATCAGCATTGAGTTAGAGACTGTCCAAGAGTCTAGAATAACCAGGGTGGACAGAAGACAGCAGAGGACTGATGGTGAACGAGGCTGAGGACAGATCTGGATCAGAGAAACTCTGTGGACAGTAAGAAGACATCCTCAGGACATACAGAGAGTTTGAGAAAGATGATAGAAGATGAGAGAGAAAATGATTTACTGAGTATGTGATGATTGTATTTGAAGATTTATGTGATGCTGATGGCTACAAAATAAATATGATGCATGATGGAAAATTCTCTTTCAGGGCCTGTGTCTGGAGCTAAAGAAGGATGAATGAAAGGAGTGTAAACATACACAATACTAGAAAGGTGGTCATAATGTTATGTCTGATCGATATGGAGCTTCATCTTCATCTGGAACATTTGTCTGAAATCATTCATTATCATGAACTAAATCCTTAAATATCTTTGTGTTCTTTTGCTCTTTTGTTTTGATTGAGTTTGACGTTTTTGGTGTTTGTTCTGTTTTTTTCTGTTTTTCTTTTGAAATATCTGCTAACAACATCAATAAATCTGATGTCAAATAAACAGTGAGAGCAGGAAAGAAGAATCTCCCTCAGCTCAGTAGTTTGTGACTCTGTCTGAGATGGAGGTGAAATATGTGAACCTGGGCTCTGGTTTACTGCTCTCTTCCTGTCACAAACACTGTTTGACATCTGTTCATCTGTTGGTTTTTGTTCAGGCTGCTCATATAATGTCTCACTGTGGGTACAGTACAGGCGCAGTAGTAGGAGGCTGAATGATCGACTTTAACTTTCTCTATCTTCAACTCACAAATGTTCTGATTATATGCAGCTGAGAAATCAACTTGCTGAGGATGATTGGAATCTGATCCTATCCTACCACTACTAGTAATATAAAGAGTTAGTTTGAATATTTCTGTTTCTTTCTTCTGGTACCATAATACATAATTACTAACACATTGGTCAGTTATTCCACATCTGAAAGAGACTGTTTGACCAACTCTCCTGGTCAATGTTAACTGGTCCTGGGTCGAATCTGCTGCCATGGCAACCAGGGCTGTAGAGACACAGACAGATAGATGAAGGTTAGTGAGACAGTGTTTGTTAAAGGTGGAGTTTGTTGGAAACACTCACCTGAACACAGACAGCACAGAGCAGCAGCTGGGAGGAAAAGCATTTTGTGTGGTGGTGTATCCTCTGGTGAACCTGGGGAGAAGTGGAGCTCTGATGCAGCTGAGGCCCAACAAGGACGAGCTGTGACATGAGACGAGGCCACGTGGTTTCTAGCAGGTCCTCAAAGCTCCCATCAGCCCCTGCAGCCCACAGATGAGACGGCTGCTGATGATTGACAGCTCAGATCAAGCTGCTATGTCCTTTCATGGTCTTGATTCGAATCTGACAGCAGATGAAAAACATCTGGGTCACATGATGCAGAAAGACTAAAAAACATTCATGTTCCCACAAACACATTCAGGTTGGTGGTGAATTTAGTAACACAGACTGTTCTCTGTTGTTGAAGAGCATTTTAAGAGATGAAACCATTAAAAATCCTCCACAGAGCAGGTTTACTGTGTAATATGTAACATCAATGTGCAGCTTTAATATCTCTCAGGACATACAGGAGGAATTTGACAAGTGAAAGCAGAAGATCAAATGTTTGACTTCAACTCCTAAAAGAAAAATCAAAGCTCAGTGACTCTGAGAGATTCTGGTCAGTTACAAGAGATTTCCTGCTCTGACATGTTTGATAAATACAGACCTGATCAGTTCTGATCATTTTGTTGCTGCCTGAGGCTGAAATGAAGAAGCAAAGAGAAGCAGCGCCACCCTGTGGTGAGTCACTGGAAGTACAAAGGCATCCAGACACAAATGACTCACAGTGGTTCAGTAAAACAGCTCTGAGCTCTGGATGCAGTCTATCAAGCCTTCAACATTGACCAGATGGAAGGAGACATCTCCCTCTGCCTGGGACGACCATCTTATGACCACATTAGTTTGTTAACATAATGGTTCAACAGGAGCCGCAGGACAAGGAGAAAACAAAATAACCAGGCTGTGTTTTAATTATGGGAATTGAAAGAACATGGCTCATACATGTCTTCCAGAGACTGTAACAGAAATGTATAGAAACTGGCAATTTATTATTGACTTTATTTTATGTCAGACTGTGTGAGGTTGGTTTATGAAATGAAATGACCAGTGTCAGACTGAACATTTAATTTGAGGCTGGTAAACGGTGCAGTGGATATGTGGTGAACCTCTTGGAAGCAAAAAAAACGAAACTTTCATAAGAACAATTTTTCCCACAAGTTCTCCAATTCGTGGCCTAGTCTGGGACTGCAGTACTACATCTTAAATGAAACAAAGGATGTATAGTAGCTGTTTGTCTCAAACTAATAAAGAAGATGATGAAAAAATACTTAAAAAATAAACTACATTCAAATCAAACAGGCACCACTGTACTCACTGATTTAAATCTGGCAAATTATCACGTTTGGTGTGGTTTATTTTAATTGACAAAGAGCAAACAAACAGCAATGGCTTCTGTTGCCTCTCACCCTGATAAAAAAAAAAAAAAAAAACATAACCCTTATTAAAAATAAATAAGTTTAACGTAGCATTTTAAATATTTACTGCTTTCTACCGGCCAAAGGTAGGAACTGCAACACTTAGGTTACCATAGAGCAGGGCCATTCAATTAAAAAATCAGTTGGGTCACATTTTAAAACCTCAAAGTTCAGCTGGGCCAAACTTTTTCAGTGGCTCATAAGCAGCAGTTAATGTCATCAAAAGTGCTAACAGTAATTAACGCACACATAACCAGTGATCACAAACAAAAAACCATCCAGGCCCTACAAATCAAACAACACAAATCATTAGCATTATGTAGCCTACAACACCAAACCTAGTAAACAAACACATAGGCGCATACCTCTCCTGTAGAAAAGGGGCGAGGCAGAGGATGAAAACTTTTGGGGGTCGCACAGAAATAACCATCTGAATAAACAAAAATGCCTTCCACCTTAACCGAAGGTGCAGCTAGTCAGAAATGTAACACAATAAAATTTTCATACACTGGATAATAAAAGTGATAACATCATAACTATAATAACTATGTTACAACGTCTCCAACTGAGAAAGAGAGAAACATAAATTTGCATTTAAATCACTAGATTAGCCATGACTTTTTAGACATGCCACATTATACATAGGCCACAGTTACCCTTACTTTTTTTAGTGAGAGAAGTGACATGGTTTCCTCTGAACAAGTGCTTTGACTTTTGGCTCATAAGATGTCAATGCAATCCGAAGGCATTGCTGGAGTGTTTTGTCAGTCAGAGCTGCTTTTAATTGCATTCATGTGCAAAAAGCTTGATTCACATGTGTATGTTGAGCCAAACGTGCTCAGAACGATGATTGCAACTTTTTTCGCGTTAGGGAACTGATGAACGTAGACATCACTCCAAAACTTTGCAGGCCCGTTAGTGCGAAGCTCCTGTGCTTTGGCTGTGGATGACTGCATGTCGACAACTTCGAGTATGAATTTTCCCTCGTCGATGGAAGGGACCACTTCCTTGGCTCTGGTGGACAAGCCACCTTCTGTAGCAACAGTGAACGGGTCTACGACAAATCCCATCACCTCTGTGGGAAGATTAAGTCCGTCTAATCGGCCGGCAAAGTTCTCTTTCAACTTCGCAATAAAGTCTGTCATCACAGCTGTGATTTCCGCTGGGGATGAGATGCGTTTGCGGAGCGTTGGAAAGTGCTGCATCCTGCCTGTGCTCCAGTCAGTTGCAAACAGGTTCAATTTGACTTGGAACGCGTGCATCTGCTCCATAAGATCAATGACAGTTTTGTCTCTGCCTTGTAGTCCCTCATTCGGGTCATTCAGATGTCTGAATATGTCGCTCAGGATGCAGACATCAGCCATAAAGTCGCAGTCCAGAAGGCGATTCAGGTGTGTTTCTGCCTTCTTTAGCTTTGTGCTGCGGAGGAAAGTTGTGATCACCTCATTTAGACCACAGAAACGCTCCAGTGCTTTGCCTTTGGACAGCCAGCTGACATAATTGAGCAAAAGAAGGTCGCGGTGCTCAGCAGACATGTTTAACAGTAGCTTGCAGAATAAACGATGTGTGAGGCTGGATGTCAAGCGGCTGAAGTTAATTGTAGCCATCAGGCTGTCCATTGTCGTTTTAAGGTCACCGCTCAGTTTTGCGCACAGGACAGTTTGATGCACAATGCAGTGCAAAGACATCATCTGAGATGCAACAGCGGACCAACGTGCTCCCAAGCCATTCACTTTTCCAGCCATGGATGGAGCCCCATCCGTGACAAGCATACACACACGCCTCATATCTAGACCATTGCCTTTAAAAAATGCTGAAATTTTCTCAAAGACAATCTTGCCTGTTGTGTGTCCCTCCTGGAGCATTTGCCGTCAAAAAAACGGACATATATGCACAGCCGAGCAGTGTCGGTCCTGTCTGTGGATGCGTCAACTGCCACAGACATGACATAAGCTTTCTTTAGTTCTTCCAGCAGTGTTTCAAACACATCTGACGCAAGAATTTATATATATTTGATGTGTCTTACAGGGGTACGTTTCTGGTTGCAGATGTCACACTTGTTTTAATTTTCTCATCATTTATTACCTCATCCACGACTGCCAACATGCATTCTTTCACTGTTTCGGAGTCTGTGAATGGCCTTTTTTCTTCGCCAGGATCCAGGACACACGGAGGGATGCTGCTGTTGTAGCGCTCTCTTGGGCTGTGCATGACCTCACCATTGTAATACAGCTCCGGTTATAAGAAGCGACTAAACTTTGTACTTTAGGAGCCCTTTCCTGTGATCCTTCGGGGAAGTTTGTTTGGAAGGTGCGGTGTTTTTCAAACTTATGGAAAATGGTGAAAAACATTTAATACTATTTCCCAGAATGCTTTACTTTATTCAAGTATTCAAAATGGCTTCCAAGCCGTTTCGAAGCCTCTCCACTAAAAAAATTGATGCTCAGATGTAGTTTCAAATGCCATTGAAGGCCTTTCATTTTGGAGGGAGTTTTACCCTTTGATAACAGATCACTCTCTGTTTTGGCATTACAGATGTTGGTGTATTGTTGCAGTAAGTCTTTGCTGTATTAGATTTGGTTTCAGGTGAAGTGGCTGTGGGAGTTTGCCCTTGTTTTCCCATTAACAGGATTGACTTTGACTTTACCCGGTGGAAAGGTTTTGGCTACGCCTGAAGTGACACTGATTCCCATTAGACAGCCTGCAAATGAACTTGCATGGAAGTTTGCAGCAGTTCCTTTTATTTCCGAATGTCACTCTGTTCTTCACAAGTTTCAGAGGATGTTACAAGTTCAAAGACAGTTTCTTGCTTTGAGCAACTGCCTTTATCTTGTGAACTGGGCAAATAGGTGATGGTAGTTCAGCTTGTTTACTTGAAGCAGATGGTTTCAATCTTTGACAAAAGATTATTCTGGGAGGGGCTGCTTGCTTGTGTGTATATGTCTGGCATACGGAGGGGTTCAGAGGAGCTGTCCAGTGCTGAAGTTACCTTTTTTAAGGTTCTTTTAGTAATTTTTTTTTTAGTAATTTTTAAATGTCTTAATGGTCTTGGGCCTTCTTACCTGTCTGACTTGCTTTTACGGTATCAGCCCTTGTGAACCCTGAGGTCCTCTGGCACAGGCCTTTTAACCAACCACAAGTTAGATCTAGGACACACGGGGAGGCGGCATTCAGTTATTATGGCCCCTGACGGACTCAGGGCCGCAGAGACTGTTGATACTTTTAAAAAGAGGCTCAGGACTCATCTCTTTAATCAGGCTTTTACATGATCTTATTTTATTTATTTATTTATTTACTAGTGTTTTTCATGCATTTTAATACTTTTATTCCACTCTTCTTTTTTGCTTACTTATTTACTAACTTTTATAATATATTTGTATTACTTACTTACTAATTTCATTTTATTTACTTATTTTAAGCCTGTGTGTGTGTGTGTGTGTGTGTGTGTGTGTGTGTGTGTGTGTGTGTGTGAGTGGGTGGGGAGGGAGCAGGTATGTTCTTGATTTGTTTGTTGTAATGTTTTATGTTTTTAATTTGGGAAGCACTTCGTTTTGCATTTTCTCGTATTGCATGAAAGGTGCTATATAAATAAATTTTGATTTGATTTGATTCTCCCTGTGAGAGCTTGGCAGTAGAGAAGGGTTCAGGGGAGCTGTCCAGTGCTGAAGTTCCCTCTCCCTGTGAGAGCTTGGACATAGAGAGGGTTTCAATGACAAAACAAAAAGGACTGCACCGATGACACCTGTCCCCCTTGCCTTTACCTTGGCACAAGCGTGGTGTGGACATTGTTGGCCAAAAGGGGAGTGTTGTAACTGAGAGCACCATAACATTAACAGATAGTGGCCCGGCCCACAGTTTACTTCCTCAGAACTGTCCTCTTTCCTGGAAGAGCAACATATACAACACATCAAGACCATTATCTACTGTCCATAAAGAAAGTAGAGAGGCTGAATAGTGTGGTATCCTTACTGCTCAAAGAGAGAGAAATCTCCATGTCAAGCTCATATCACTGAGTTCCTGCAAGTCTATAGAGCTTAACCACATGCAACCATGGGAATATCACCCTTCCAGCTCAAGTATGGCAGAAAGATGGGAACCAAACTCTGCTTGAGACCATGAATTGAGAGGCAGAGTCAAAAAGAAACAGGTACACGTGACAACATGCACTGATGCCAAGAATCCTTAGCTACACCCAGGAAGCCTTTTAAACTCTGTACATGTCAAGAAAGGAACACAAACATGAAAACACAACCATTTGCACTCACACACTTTTGGAGTCACCAATTAGTCTAAAAAACATGTTCTCCCTATCTGATTAACACACAAGATGATGTGATTGGAAATCCGTTTTCTCCAGCATGTATACGCCTTAGTCAGACTTTTAAGTGGATAACGTGTGTGAACATGTGCCACAACCACGGCGCTGGTATATGACCCCGTAACAAAAACATCCAAAAAAGACAATGTCGTACATCACGTAGGACATTAAAAAAGCTGAACTATTATCCATCTGGTTGTTGTTTGAAATCCCGGCCTGACACAGGAACGAGTCTGGTTTATTATATGATCCTGTTTATTCTCCGTTACATGTAAACTGGGACAAGGGCCGCAATCAGAAAGTCGATTATTGAGCAAAGCTCAATTAAGCCGTGCATGTAAACGTACTGAGCGCTCACCACCAAGTGTAACCATAGTGTTATGACTGTGGTCATTTTACAGGGCTGTCGTGTGTGCTGCATGTGTGCTGTGTTTTTCTTTATTTCTAATCCCTATCTAATAACAGGACTGTGCCAGAGGTGATTGGGAGAACGGGCCACATCTAACTTGTGATTGGCTGCAACTAGATGCTCACCCACCTCATAAGGAACCAAGATGGCAGCCGTCTGGGGGCAGCAGGCTCAAGATTTACTCCCTGTTTCGTCCAGACCTTCACAGTGGGACACCAGGTGGAAGTAGTGATGGACAAACCAAATCTTTCTGAAACACTGAATCAATCTGAAGCAATTGTGTTAAAATGGTTCAGTGTTTCGAAGCATTTGATACAAATAAATGTAGCGACATCTGCTGGATAAAAGTATACATAGCATATTATGTGAGCGCAAAGGGTCGTAAAACAGTGAGGCACTGTTTCAAACTTTATTTATTTATATAGCACTTTTCATACTGAAAAGCATCCCAAAGTGCTTTACATAAGCAGGAGCGTCCATGTCTAGGGGTCCCAATCCCTTAACCATAGGGACGTTGCAGTAAGGATCACCCTGACCCGAGCAGAGAGGCCCCCACACCAAGGTGCAGAGTGTCTAACCACCCAGGCCGAAGGGACCCAAGGGACGGTGCCCCCCTGGGCAGACAAGGACAACCCCAAGGATGGCACCCCAGCTGTTCCACAGTCGGGGGCGAATGGTTGTTTGTCTCTATGTTAGTCCTGCAATAGGCTGGAGACCTGTCCAGGATGTACCCCGCCTCTCACCCAATGCCAGCTGGGATAGACTCCAGCAACCCCCGTGACCCTAGTGAGGATTAAGGGGTAGTATGAGATGAGATGAGAAGTGAAATGCTTTTGGAACTAGGGAGTGTTGGAACAATGTTTGTATAAAATACTTGTTTCTCCATATGTGTGCTTAGTATGTATGTATGTAGGGATGTAAGTCAATATATGTATAATGTGTGAATGCCTATGTGCCAATGTGGTTGGACTGGGGGTTGAAAATAATTAAGATGAACTCAACACATCTGGTCCTTTAGATGTTTAGAATCAGGCAGGACGAGAAATATGACTTTTGAACATATGAATTCATTTCAATGCTTTAAATATCATCAATGATGAAATTGTTGCAATTGAAAACAATGAAACTGATATATTTGATTATATATTATGTTATTTTATTCACAAAAGCATGCAAATAATTCTATCTCATAGTAACATATATAAACAGAGAAGAGCTGAAACATCAGAAAAACAAAAATGGGTCAGTTTTCACATTATAACGTGTTACATGATGTTAAAATATAAAAATCATATTAAAACATGACTCATTTTCAGTGACACCTTTTCTTGTTTCTTGTTGTGGCAGTGATGCTCTGAAATATCTCTGTTGTATTGTTTTCATGATATACTTCTCTGTGCGGTTACTTTTTATCTTTAAAGTACATACTGACAGTACACTTCATGCTATCACCTCTAACCACTGATTGTATATTTACAGTCTATGGTATAAGTCAAACACCTGTGTGTCTACTGTAGTAAATCCAAATTTAATCCTGAAACCAGTTTTAAACCACTTTTTTTTTGCTGATTCAGTCATTAACTGCTGCCCTGAAAAACCTTCACATGGAACATAACCTTCTTCTCTCCATAGAACATGTATTACAGCAGACATATCTGCTGAATATCATGAAAGTAGAGATCCAGTATGAAAAGAAGGAGGAATGAAATGATTTGTGGAGGATGAGATTTTCATTTTCTTTCTTCCTTTCATTGATCAAACTCATCATTGGAGTTTTTCTTTGAATGGTAAAGCTGCAGATGTGAACAGCTACAGTGGTAATGAACAAGCAGCTGGCTCCATAATGACTCTGTTTGTCCAGAACATGGTGGATGTTCTGCATCCAGAGCTCAGAGCTGTTTTACTGAACCACTGTGAGTCATTTGTGTCTGGATGCCTTTGTACTTCCAGTGACTCACCACAGGGTGACGCTGCTTCTCTTTGCTTCTTCATTTCAGCCTCAGGCACCAACAAAATGATCAGAACTGATCAGGTCTGTATTTATCAAACATGTCAGAGCAGGAAATCTCTTGTAACTGACCAGAATCTCTCAGAGTCACTGAGCTTTGATTCTACTTTTAGGAGTTGAAGTCAAACATTTGATCTTCTGCTTTCACTTGTCAAATTCCTCCTGTATGTCCTGAGAGATATTAAAGCTGCACATTGATGTTACATATTACACAGTAAACCTGCTCTGTGGAGGATTTTTAATGGTTTCATCTCTTAAAATGCTCTTCAACAACAGAGAACAGTCTGTGTTACTAAATTCACCACCAACCTGAATGTGTTTGTGGGAACATGAATGTTTTTTAGTCTTTCTGCATCATGTGACCCAGATTTTTTTTCATCTGCTTTCAGATTCAAATCAAGACCATGAAAGGACACAGCAGCTTGATCTGAGCTGTCAATCATCAGCAGCCGTCTCATCTGTGGGCTGCAGGGGCTGATGGGAGCTTTGAGGACCTGCTAGAAACCACGTGGCCTCGTCTCATGTCACAGCTCGTCCTTGTTGGGCCTCAGCTGCATCAGAGCTCCACTTCTCCCCAGGTTCACCAGAGGATACACCACCAACACAAAATGCTTTTCCTCCCAGCTGCTGCTCTGTGCTGTCTGTGTTCAGGTGAGTGTTTCCAACAAACTCCACCTTTAACAAACACTGTCTCACTAACCTTCATCTATCTGTCTGTGTCTCTACAGCCCTGGTTGCCATGGCAGCAGATCTGACCCAGGACCAGTTAACATTGATCAGGAGAGTTGGTCAAACAGTCTCCTTCAGATGTGGAACTGACAAGTGTAGTGATAATAATGTATTCTGGTTCCAGAAGAAAGAAACAGAAACATTCAGAATAATTCTTGTGATTGATAAAAGCGATGGTAAAAATTATAAAGGTTATAATCATCCTCAGAGAGATGATTTCTCAGCTGTGTGTAATCAGAACGTTTGTGAGTTGAAGACAGAGAAAGTTAAAGTTGATCATTCAGCCTCCTACTACTGCTACTGTTTGACAAGAGTTACCCACAGTGAGAAATGATGTGAGCAGCCTGAACAAAAACCAACAGATGAACAGATGTCAAACAGTGTTTGTGACAGGAAGAGAGCAGTAAACCAGAGCCCAGGTTCACATATTTCACCTCCATCTCAGACAGAGTCACAAACTACTGAGCTGAGGGAGATTCTTCTTTCCTGCTCTCACTATTTATTTGACATCAGATTTATTGATGTTGTTGACAGATATTTTAACAGAAAAAAAACATGAAAACAACACAGAGAAGAACAATCACCAAAAACACAAAGTCAATCAAAACATAAAAATTCAACAAAAGACCAAGAAAACACAAAGATATTTTAAAAAGTCATGATATTGAATGATTTCAGACAAATGTTTCAGATTAAGATGAAGCTCCATATCGATCAGCCATAACATTATGACCACCTTCCTAGTATTGTGTATGTTTCCACTCCTTTCATTCATCCTTCTTTTGCTCCAGACACAGGCCCTGAAAGAGAATTTTCCATCATGCATCATATTTATTTTGTAGCCATCAGCATCACATTAATCTTCATCAAATACAATCATCACATACTCAGTAGATCACTTTCACTCTCATCTTCTATCATCTTTCTCAAACTCTCTGTATGTCCTGAGGATGTCTTCTTACTGTCCACAGAGTCTCTCTGATCCAGATCTGTCCTCAGCCTCGTTCACCATCAGTCTCTCTGCTGTCTTCTGTCCACCCTGGTTATTCTAGACTCTTGGACAGTCTCTAACTCAATGCTGATTTATCTCCTGTTGTCTGAATTATTACAAACCTCTGCTCTCTGGTCTTCCTAAAAAGACTATTTACAATTTACAATTGCTACAGAATTCAGCTGCTAATGTCCTGACAAGGACCAGAGGGCGAGAGCACATTACACCAGTTTTAAAATCGCTGCATTGGTTCCCCGTGCGTTTCAGGATCGATTTTAAGGTTCTTTCAGTAGTTTTTAAAGGTCTTAATGGTCTTGGGCCTTCTTATCCGTCTGACTTGCTTTTACGGTATCAACCCTTGTGAACCCTGAGGTCCTCCGGCACCAGCCTTTTAACCAACCACAAGTTAGATTTAGGACACACGGGGAGGAAGCATTCAGTTATTATGGCCACCGACTGTGGAACAGCTGGAGAACCTCAGGGCCACAGAGACTGTTGATACTTTTAAAAAGAGGCTCAAGACGCATGTCTGTAATCAGGCTTTTACATTATTTTATTTATTTATTTATTTATTTATTTACTAGTGTTTTTCATGCATTTTAATACTTTTATTCCACTTTTCTTTTTTGCATGAGGAATTTGCTTCAATCCGTTTTTCCTCAGTTGTAGCTGCTCAGCATTTCAGAACCTGGTTGTGACGCCATGTGTATCTCCCTTGGGAGAAACTAACCCTGCAACCTGTCAGAATGTGGCTAAGTGTACACACACAAGAACAAAGTGGGCAGGCAGCATCCTCCCCTAACTACTGGTTTAGGATTTTGGAGGATGGCAGCACATCATAAACTGCCCCTATCATAAATTTAATCCTGCTAGCCTCCATGCTCCACAGCTCTCTCCACGACACCTTCCTTTTCTCTACACTGTTGTATATTGATGTGCTGAAGAAAGAAGTGATCACCGCTGACAAGTCTTATCTTGCATTTAAAAAGGTTTATTTACAAGAAAGAACAATATCAAACTCTTGCCGAATCTGAGAGAGCTTCTGGCCAATCGTCGAATCCCCTCTCTCGTTCAGCTCCCACAGTCACCTTATAAAGGATGGTCATCCCCAAGAACCCCCATACACAAACAAAACTTATGTCTTATGTCTGGTTAGTTTTACGAGCTGGCATCTGGTAAATGACCTTTTGACCTTTAAACTTTATACACACTTCACAAACCCCAAACACAGGAAAGGGACAGAAGAGAAAAACAAGAAGATAATATACTACAACACTCTCCCAGTTCACCCACTGTCCTTGTTTAGCCTGCGACACTGCCTTAGTGCATCTCATTGCTTCCTATTGCCTATGGATTTTTTCCACTACCATCTTCCTCTTTTCCGCTGTGGACGCCTTCCTCCACAGAGGTTTCCCTGCACACAGTCACAGGCCTCCCTGCCCTTGCTGCACATGTCCCATGATATCCCTAAGCCTGAGGGCAGCCTGTGCCTCCCAACGCGTCTCTTGGATTACCCCCCT